>NW_007578566.1:222298-312421 GCF_000690725.1 Stegastes partitus | reverse complement strand
TGTTTCAGACTTGGCATATTGAAATGACAGTTTCGGGGACAGCTGTGTGAAGGACATTGTATAATATCTACCTCTTTGAATGGTAGATATTGGATGGTAGATATTAAACTAGGTTTTCTTTCTGAGAAAGAAAACTTAGTTTAAAGAAGAAGATTTATTGTCGTACAAAAATACAACAAAATTTCATTTGGCATCATCTTTGTAGCAGCTAACATGGTCACAGTTCTAAGAAAAAAAAGTTAAAAGGTGATATAAATAATAAAATAGCAATAAAATAAATACTCTATTAAGTTTGCTCTTCAGCACAAAACTGCAAGTTAAAAACTTTCCTAAAGATCAAGAAAACAAGCTTGATGAAAACTGGGAACACATTCTTTGGTCAGATGATGGTCAGGATAAATTTGCTGAACTCAGATAGAGTCCAGCATGAACCTGGCCAGGACTACCGCAGTGAATGCATAGTCCTGACATGAAGTACAGAGGTGGGGGTATGATGGTATTTTTTGTTGATTGCTGTGTATACATCCCATATCAATCAAAAACTGTAAAGTAATAAGAGTCGAGTATCTCCGCTAAAGCAGTGCTTACGGGATGCATGCTACATATACTGTCATAAACATTTATCAACATTTGTCCCAAACACTTGGCTACAGTGCTTTAAGTCAGTGGTTTTCCACCATTCACCTTGAAAGTGAGGCAGGTTTGAGGTCTATGTAAGAAAAGCAGCTGAGTTTGCAGTTCCAGGTGTCAAACAGGCACCATTTAGCTGCACAAATTTGAGATGCCAATGAGTTAAACGGCAGAGTAGTCTTCTCACAAGTAAAACAAAGGTCTGTTGTGCCAGAAAACTATGAGCAGCTTGAAATATACTTGTCAGTGTTCACAGCGTTTGTCTAATTTTATGTGAAAACCATAACACGTGTAGATTTGCTTTGCTGCCTTGTTCTGTTCTTCTAATTAAATGAGCATGTCTTCTGTTCTGCTAGCTGCATAACAATACAAGATTTGAACTTGTTTTGTCTTGACATTTATCTACATAGTGGTCCAGTCCAGCGTGGTGGAAGTTTATGGTTTGTGCATTTGGCAGATTAAAAAGCAGTCATTTAGCAGATATTTAATCAGTAAATAATTTATATGATCTGATTATGCTTGATATTCTGATTAGATCTCTACTTAAAGCTACTTAAAACTGCATCAACCACTAACTCTCCCTCAATGACATGAGCAACCGAACTAGGATGGTTACACAGATGTCTGTCAGGTGCAGGTTATACAAGCCCACACAGTCCTGAATAAGTAAAAACACCTGGATGGATAAAATTGGGGCCTTTAAGGGATAATTCTGATTTATTCCAACATGTCATATTTCTAATGAATGTATTTATTCTGGCTCTATGGGTCGTACTAACTTTGCACTCTCCACTTATGTTGTAGAGATTTAGGGGAACAAGTAGTTTTACAAAACAACGTACAGCTACTGGAGCAAAAAAAATCATCTCTACACAAATCATTTCAAAAAAGTCCCCCCCCCAGTCTGACGAAAACTAAACACATAAATTAACCACCTGGGACAGCCAACATGGATGGAAACTTGCCAACTGACCTAATCATCTAACCGGCAAATTCATCCACACATGCTGGTTTATTTAATGTGTGTGGCAGAGAAAAGCTTTCAGTGTGTTGCTGTAGCAAACATTAGCCTCATACATGTAAACAAGCCAGCATCCATCCATCCATCGATTATCTATGCATCTATGCTTAATCCTCACTAGGGTCGCTGGAGCCTATCCCCGCTGACTTAGAGTGAAGGCAGGGGACAGGCTATCGCGGGGCTACACAGAGAGACAAACAAGCACACTCACATTCACACCTACGGACAATTTGGAATCACTAATTAACCTCAACATGTTTTTGGACTGTGTGGGAGGTAGCTGGAGAACCCGGAGAGAAGAAAGATCCCGGGTGTCCTCACTGGGACACGAACTGCAACCATCTGGCAAAGGGGCAACCACTGATAATCCAGAATTACCCTTAAACAAGAAAAAACAAGAGAACATCACAAAAAACAATATATTACATCCACAACAAAGAAATTCGGCATTAACAGTCACCCCACTGTTTCAAGCTGTTCAAGTGACTGATGACTGTGCAGGGTTTCCCTCTAGATCTTTATTGCTGTAACGTACCTTATGTGTGGCTTTGAGAAATTGGCCTCATTTAATAACCTGAATAAATTCACCAGTGACAAAAACAGTTTCCAAATTGCTGTTACACGAGCTGTCATCCACTTTAAAGCAATGACTATGAAAGGGGACCCTTTTGAAAGCTTTCACTTTCCCCACATGAAACCCAGTGGAGGCCCTACAGTCAACCGACATGGACTTCCCATGTGGGACCCATGTTACTGAACACATATGGGTCTTGTGTAGTGCACAGTCCACATTTAGCCCTAACAGTTTGCCCATGGCGCACTTGCTACCCATGCTGCCCACATGTAGTTCATATGGCACGCACATGTGTTCAGCTACTTCATTCAGTGACTGAATTAGTGTTGTAGGTGAATTTCAAATGTGATCGCGGTAATGCAAAACATTTTAGCTGGTTGTATCAGTTACATGATGCTGGAATTGGTTAATACACTTGTGTAAGCAAGGAAATGTACTCAAAAGTTTAATCTGTTTTTCATTGGTCTTTGCACACTGCAGTGTTTATTTTTGCACTGCTAACAAGTTGCTTCTGGGTGAAAGAAAAAAAAAAACTTTCAAGACCAAGGAGGAAGTACCTTGTGCAAGATGGCAATATTCTACCGAATCTCACACAGACAGAGAACAAGGGTTACAGGAGCTGGGAGGAGACTTTGTACAAGAAAGCTTGTGGTTGCTGTAGTGTGTTCAGCTCACTGCTTGTCCCCTGTCTTTAAAGCCTCTGCCAGCACACTGCAGCCCTCTCTGCCATGTTTATATTTCTGTTTTCCCATCCCAGCATAGTGCTCACGTTGTTATTTTCTCCGGCCCTGCCTTGTGGTCTATGGAACCATGTTTGCGCTGCAAAATGAACACAGAGAGAGCTCTGCAGAAAATGCTCTGCGAGGTCATCATGTGTCACATGGCACAGCATTAAACTCACAAAAGAATTTTATAGGGACGAGGGGGAGGAGGAGGAGGAGGAGGAGGAGGAGAGGAGAAATGGGGACAGAGGAGAGGAAAAGACAGAGATGTGGTAATTTCACAATTTTTATTCTCCAGCTATATGTCACATAGTGTTTGTGACATCTCAACATTATACCACAGTCTATTCATTGGGCTTTTAATGGACTGTTGGACTAAAGCATTGTTATATCCACACTCACATATGTGTTAGTGCTGTGGGTATGTGTATATATATGTGTGTGTGTGTGTGTGTGTGAAAGTCTTTACATTTTTATCTGGAAACATGCTTTGGCTCTAGGATATACAGCAATCAGCCACAACATTAGTTGCTACAACAGTAGGTGAGATACATAAGGCAGCAAGAGAACAGTCATTTCCTGCGTTACTAAAGTTCGTTTTTGAATGCAGAAACAATGAGGATCTGAGTGACTCTGATAAAGACCAGATTGTGATGACTTGATGACTGAGTCAGAGCATCTCCAAAACAGCAGGTCATGTGCATGTTTTCAGTATACAGTGGTTAGGACGTACCGAAAGTGGTCCAAGGAAGGACAAGCAGTGAACTGGTGAGAGGATCATGGGCACTCAAGGCCCACTGATGTGTGTGGGGAGCGAAGACTGGCGCATGGGATCCATGAAGTCAGATGCCACCTTGTAACTTCCAGGACTTAGAGAATCTGTTGCTAATGTCTTGGTGTCTGATATGACAGGACACCTCCAGAGGTCTGTGGAGTCCAGACCTCCATGTCAGAGCTGTTTTTGGTGGGATAAGTGGCGATCTCTGTAATACTAGGTTGCAGCTGATAATTGTGTAATGAATGAGCTGTATGTCTAATTGTTTAATTGTGTGGACATGATATAGTTTTAAACACACACAAGAAAGGCGTGAACAAGGAAATGGTATTTTTTTGTTATAAATTTTGAAGACTAATTTTAAAGCGGCTGAAAATTTTGTTTAGGCTCATCTCCAGCTATTCTAGTTCTTGTCTTTCAGCAATGTGCTGTATTAACTGCACTTTACTGATGTCATTGATGCAGGTTCAGCATTTGTTTCAAGGCTGGTGCAAGTGAGTAAAACACATTTTAAAGCAGAGTAAGAAAAAGTGCCAATTTACTCTTTACAGGCACTTTTAGACAATATAGTTCCAGGAACTGAAGAGGCAGAGAACGTCCCTTTTCCTGTTTGTGGTTCTACGGCATCTGAAGACATGTGAAACAGATGAATTAATGACAGAGCAACAAAACCCCAGCAAAGTTTGAAAGTGATTCCCACATAGAGAGAAACAACCACAGAGGGAGAGGGTTAAAGTCATTGTGTTGGTCATTGTGTTGGTGTTGGTCGTTTGAATGAATGTTGCAAAGCAGAACTGAGGAGGTCCAAAGTAGTAATGACAGGTTCACGGATTTATGGGCATTTATTTCTGCTTCACTATGTAACTGTAATGAATCAAAGAGCAAATACACATTTCTGTTGTTGGCTCTGACAATGGCTCATCTTTTTCTCTTGTGGTTATTCTTGTTCCCACACTTCTCTCATTGTCTTCTCTCAGTCAATCAAAAACATACTGAAAGAAACATCCATCCATAGACCTAATAATTATTTTTGTGGCAACAAGTGCATGTGATCAATTTGTGTGTCTTATGAACTCAGACCTTTTTCTCAGTTAAATCTCCAACAGAACAAGTTCGTAACAAGTCCACCACATCAGAAAACAAATGTACATAGCCATTCTGAACAGCCTGGGAGGCAGAGTGAAAAAACAACAAAAACAGTCACCATAGAGAGAGGAAAGATGTATGTGATCACCTAGAAATGGGTAAGAGCTTGCATTTCCATACGGTCTCTCCAGGAAGACATTCATAGTGTTGCACTCATGAAAAGTGCTGCAAACTGCTGAGTGACAACAGAAAAAGAGATCAATCCTCGACTCCTACCAGTGCAGAACTGGCCACTCACTGCATGGAGTGGGTGTGAATGTTGGAAAGCCAGTTTTTTGGAAATTTACAGGAATTGTTGGACACTGCCCCACCCTGAAAAGGTGTGGGGGAGGACGTTTCCAAAGCTATTCGACTGTTAGACAAGTAGATCAAAAGGAGTGTAAAGGTTACCCAACTTACGTATGAAGCCTTCCTGGTGGCTCCGTGAGGACATTGTTATTACTCTGAGACGTGTTGGAACAAATAAAGTACTTTTGCTGTTTGCAAAGCCTTAATAGCGATGAGGATGGAAGATGTTTCCTTTTTCACAAGGGTGGAGTCAAGGTACACAATAATCTGAAGATGTCAGCCCTTTGGGGACATGAAGGTGCTCAATCAGCTTCACAGGAAATGTATATGCTATGCATTTTAGTAATTTTGGCACAAGAGTCTCTGAAGTTGAAAAGGTTGATCACAGGGAAAAGCATGAATGTACATGCACCAAATAAATGTCATGGAAAAATGCCAATTAGATTGTTTTATTTCAGTTCGATACTTTCCAGTTGATATTTTCATTATGGTGCTACTCGTACAGACACAAAAAATTATCGCCTGAGAGTCACAGATACTGTGTGTGTCTGTAACAAAATGGGAATCTTTATCCTGATGGTAAAATACCTGGAGAAAATGATGACTGGTGATTTTTATTTTTTATTTTTTGTAACAGTAGTGGATGTCAAGGTCTGGGATATATGAGATGATTAGAGAACAGTCAGTTTTTGTTGAAGTGGGGATGAAATGCACAGACGTCAAGATCTGAAATTATGGCCAGATGACTGGGTTGGAGCATCTCTGTAATGGTAAAGCCTTGTGGGGCTAGTGGTGAGCACCACGGTGTTGGCATGTTCTGGCACAATTCTGATCCTCAGTGGCTCCAATTTGCAACCTTCAGGACCTAAAAGATCTGCTGCAAATGTCTTAGTACCTGAACTAGAGGTGTTGTGTAGAATTCAAGCCCCAGCAGGTGGGAGATGTTTTGCTGGCATGTGAATTAGGCAGGAGTAGTTTTGACTCATTGATGTATGCTTAATTTATGTGTTAATCTGTCCAGTGAGTGTCAAATTATGTTTTCCTGGACTAAATAGTTTGATGAACAACTGGCTGAATAAGTTTTCACCCATGATTTAGGAAGGTTGGACTGGACAGAGGTGGACTCTTCTACTGAGCCATGTTGCTGTGGTCAGTATGGAGTGTAACGTTGCTACTGACTGCGCTGGAGGCTGCAGAAGAGGACGATGTCCGAGCAGGTAGGTGTTACACCGGCACACCTGAGAGAGCCCATTAAAGTGGATACCAGCGTAGCATAATATAAAACGATTGTGAACTGACCTCTTGAGTCTAAAATTTCTGAAAATTTACTTTGTATTCATCTGTATTTTAAAGTGTTCTCTTTGATAACTGTTTGCATATATTTATGTGTGTGTGTGTGTGTGTGTCCATGTGTGTACACAGGCTGCAGCACAGCCGTGAATGACCTGGTGTATATTGTTGATGGCTCATGGAGTGTTGGCTTCTCTGACTTTGACACGGCCAAGCAGTGGCTTATCAACATCACCAGTCAGTTTGACATCAGTTCCCACTACACACAGGTAATGTGATCCACTTTATGCTGTGCTGAGCTTCCCTCAAACCACTGACATCGTATTTCTCCTTTCATATTTAGCAGCATTTTTTAAACCCTATCTGAATGACACTTTGTATATGTGTCAGTTGCTAGCTTTTATGAAACATCATGTTCCTACAGATTTGTTGGCCTGTTATATGAGCTAAAGAGCATCAGCTAACCTGTATTCCACCTTCATTAGTATTGTCTGTGTCTGCTGTAGGTGGCTGTGATCCAGTATAGTGACACACCTCGACTGGAGATTCCTCTGGGGAAACATCAGGGCGGAGCAGAGCTCATCCAGGCCATACAGAGCATCACCTACCTGGGAGGAAACACACAGGCAAGACTGCATGCTTTTCCTTTGCATTACAGTTAGGACCCTGAAAATATATTCCGTCATACATGCTGATATCTTGATGCAGGTTGACACTGAACATGCACACCGTACACATATATTAGATTTTAGATTTTAGGCATAACGTATTCCATTTTATTTCATTTGCAAAATCACCAAATTAGAATGAGTTTCTACCAGAAAGAAAGAGAAAGAGATTAAGTATCCAGAACAGCGACAACGCTATTTGTGCTGCTTCATTTGACTGAACCTTGAACACATGTCTTCTCCTCCCATGACATCAATCACCTAAATGAACAAATCAATCAGGATGGGAAGAAAAATAAAGTGCTAAACTTGTTCCAAGGGTGTTGAATACATTTTCAGTTTCCCTTCTCATTTATTTGAAATAAAATGTGAGAAGAAACCATTAAAAACTGTGCAGCACATGAGCCCTGCTGCAGGGGTGTAATGGTAGAAGGGTGAGGGGAGGGCTGGATCTAATCTTGACCTCTTTAGGAGTGATTATTGTAAAGGATAAAAAGTAACACACAGCATAAAAAGATCAGTACAGAATAATGAATCCATTCAGACACAGTGTTTATAGGTGTTAAACTAGTGAAGGTTTATGACCTGATGCTTCACTACTGACTCCTACTGGTTGAGTTGGACACCTGCGTGCAGCAGGGTGGACGAGTAAAGCCTAAAATATACTATAAAATGTTGTATGCAATCTTCACTGCTTCTAGTTCTTCTTACAAAAACAAGAAACTAATAAAGTGGAACAGGCTGCGGCTGGTTATATCCACGGGTGCCAACATTCACTCAACACAGGTGCATCTGCAGCAGCATGACCACACGGCAACACCACAAGCAGAAAAATGTTCAACAAACACAGGCACGCAAACTTTGAGAAACAGAACTACAAATCTGTCCCTTTGAATTCTGTATTCTACAGCTGTATCCTGTTACATTTAGATGGTGTAATACTAAGGCTTCCCGTTTCAAAAAGAGCTTTTTTTTTTTTTTTTTTACAGGTTTATATCATTTAATTTGCACTTTGTGCTGCAGCTGCTGTTGGCTTCAATCTAGTGAACAGTCCAGTTCACACGCACATGTTCCCTCACAACGTCATGCTTTTTTTTAATTGGCCCCACCAGTGTGTCAGTAATTTTCTGACTTGTTTGTGCAGACGGGCCGGGCCATCAAGTTTGCTGTGAACCACGTGTTCTCCTCTTCTCAGCGAGCCAACCTGGTCAAGAACCGCATCGCTGTGGTGGTCACTGATGGCAAGTCTCAGGATGATGTGGTAAATGTCACTGTGCCGTTGAGTTAAACCAAGTCAAGTTTTTTTTTTTGATTGGCCCGAAATCCCAGTGGAGCTTCCACACTATGGCATTAATATGAAAGTTGCTGGTTCATACTCTCTGACGAAGGATCACTTTCACCACAGAAACCCTATTTTTTTTTCTGTAGGTGGATGCCAGCATGGAGGCTCGAGCTCAGGGTGTTACAGTATTTGCTGTGGGAGTTGGCAGTGAGATCACCACCTCGGAGCTGGTATCTATCGCCAATAAACCATCATCCACCTATGTCCTATACGCTGAAGATTACACCACCATCGACCGTATCAGAGACTCCATGGAACAGAAGCTATGTGAAGGTCAGAAAATCAAGCTAAGGACTTGATTTTTTTTTTTCTTCTTATTACGCTGTAAGGTGTGTTGGTAGAACTGTTGACAGCTGGTATTTTGCCAATGTTACCTTAGACACTGGCATTGACATGAGTTTTTAAAATTATATATCATGTTAGTCTTTTTATTTATTTTTTTTTAGCACTTTTTTTTTAGCAATTCAAAATATGAATTTCAAGCTCCTACGACTGAAAATGTAATATCCTCTGCCACATACACACACACACATAAATAAACAAATAAAGAGATACACAAAGAGAGCTGTTTTTTTTAGAGAATAGTCTTTTAAATGATCTAACAACCTGTAATGGGATATTTCTATGTTAGGACAATTAAAACGACTGTATTTAAGGCCTGGGTTGGATACTCCTCAAAGAGTTTCCTGTTGCACTATTGCAGACTTAATTTTGCTTAGTTTTTATCCAAAAATAGATGCCCTTTGTTATCTGTAAGAATACAGATCAATGTACCACCAAATAACACAGCATACTCAGAAACTGCACGACTGTTAGTTTCTGTTGAGTTGGAGGTTAGCTGTCTGAATAAATTAGTTTTTTCTTTCTAGAGTCTGTATGTCCCACACGAATCCCAGTGGCGTCTCGTGATGAGAAAGGCTTTGAGCTGATGGTGGGCATGAACATTCAGAAGAAGGCCAAGAAGATCCCTGGCTCTCTGGTTTCAGAAACAGCCTACACCCTCACTGCCTCCACTGACATTACTGAGAATACCAGGTATCATACATTCCAAATCAGTGTGTTTGATTCTGTCTTGGTTTTGCGTTATTAAAAGTACATAGATATATAATTGTTTTACTTCATCTGTCTTCTAGAGAGATTTTCCCAGAAGGCCTCCCTCCATCCTATGTGTTTGTAGCCACTGTGCGTCTAAAAGGGACTTCGAGCAAGCTGCCGTTTGACCTTTGGCGGGTGCTGTCAAAGGATAAGGAGATCCAGGCTGCAGTAACACTGAGTGGAAAAGACAAAGCTGTCACCTTCACTACGACCAGCATGACAGAAAAGGAACAGAGAGTCACCTTTAAAGCAGGCTTTCAGGTTGGTGAGGATTGAGTGTCCATAACAGATCAATATGGGAAACATTTCTCACTCTGCTACTTGCCTTTTGGCTTGGCTTTGACTTCAAAGCCCCTTTTTTGAATACGACCAAGTGTAAAAATTCCTGTCAAGAGACGTTACTGCACTTTTGCCTGTGGATAAAGCTACAAAGACTGCGTGAGCTCGACTATTCATCACAAATTATTCAGGTTGGTTGACCTTACCATGAAATTTCAGATGAGCTAAGAGGTGTAAAATCAAACCAAGACCTCCTAATGTTGAAAAAATTATATTAATTTTCCCTTCTTGGCATTGATTAAACTTTAAAAAATGAATTTATGTTAATCAAAATGACTTTCATTTTTATTTCATTAAAATAATCTCTTTATGACTAAATATGGCCTAGAAGTAACTCGACACCTTTACTACATTTAGTATGCACAGATTTATGAATATGCTAATAGGCCTCTGCCTCTGTCTTAACCATCTCCTCGACTGCTCACCTGCTCACAATATGCTGTTTCAACTTAAGCAGAGTCAAAGCTTGTTGTGAGAATCTCTCTGCTCTGCCCTCTAGTGGTCAAAAATCACTTGATGCTCCTTTAAAAAGCTCAGTTAATGCAGCTGCTTAAACCTCGTAATTCGTGATTCGTAATGTAGAAAAAAAAAGAGAAAAACGCAAAAATCACAACAGATTATACTGATGAATATACATGGCATAGTGTGCTGTGCTACTGTGAAAGAACACATTGTGTTATTGCAGCGTCTCATCCAATCTTGGGTTTCCCTTCATGTTAGTTGCTATGAATGAGCTTGACTGGGATGACTTGCAGAGGGCCAACCTAGCAGTTATTTAAATATCATCCACTGTTCGCTTCAATACGCTGCTGAAACAGAGGAGATGTAATGTGATGGAGGCCAGGAGGAGGCTCAAAGAAAATGTTTCCTGCTCTAAACCACTGACTTTCCTCAGTGGAAACTAGTTGGTGGATGTGTAGTACTTGGAACGCATGTCCCTGTTTCCATGGTAGCACAAGGTAATGATCCTGTTGGGCTCGCCAGGTTGTTTTTTCCAACGGGCATCCACCATCCTCCATCCTAGCACACACCTAGACTTTAGCGAGGAGTGCTGAACAAGGTTGTAATTATGTTGAATTTGTGTTTGCACATGTTTGATTTGATTTGGTTTGATGTGGCACGAGGTAGAGGCCTGTGATTTGTCATTTGGAGATGACGGCTGTGGCTCAGTCCCAATGAAACAATAGCTGCTCTGTTCCTCTCTCCCACTCTACGGCTTGAAAAAGTTTGTGATGGAAAAAGGAAGGAGTTCTTGGTTGTAATACTTTGCTGTTCGTAACTATTTGCGTAGTATTTAGGGAACACATTTTTGGCCTTACTGACAAAATTAGATTAAATGAACCACACATACACACACATACACATGAGGTCTGCCAACAGAAATGGAAGGCTGAGTGAAAGAGGATTTGACAAGTTAATAATTGTTTTCACATCCAACTTTGCTCATGAATGGAAGCCTGGACAAAGATGTGCTTCAGTCTCTCAGCAAATGCATCTTTATATTTGAGATAATCTTGAAAAAAGGAAGGTGTTCATGAAATATATACTCTCTCCCTCAGAGTCTGTATGATGGAAAATGGCATCAGCTTAAACTCCTGGTGAGGCCACGTCACGTCACTGGTTTCCTTGACGATCAGCAGATCCAGGAGGTCATGTTGGACCCAGTGGAGCCCATTTACATCAATGGGGAGACACAGGTGTCTAAGAGGCGAGGAACGAGCGTCACTGTACCTGTGAGTATCCAATCACGTCTAAATAATGCTGCAACTAAGAAGTCCATTGCAGGTCATCACTTGCTTGAAAGAACATGAGTTGTTTTGAGCAGATTTAAAGAATATTAATAGTTTAGATTTAGGAGATGTTCAATATTATTACATTGTTTTATACTGAATGTCTTTGACACATTGATCATTTGCCCAGTAAAGACCTGGTAGTGGAGAAACATTACTGATTCTCAGTCCACTACAGTTTTGGTATTGGTTGTTGATATTCGGTTCAGTCCATGAAAAAACTGAAAGAGTGAAATTTACATATAATAAGAGAATGAAGAAGAGGACTTATTGTACGTGTTCACAGGATCTGTCATTTCTGTGCTTCCCATTGATTGTCTATGTAAGCAGCCATGCAGTGCTTTCTGGTAGGAGACTGAGGGTTGGCTACTTAATGTGAAACAGTGGCGCCCAGCAACCACGTGATACCTCTGGAAAAACTTTTTAACTATCTGTTGTGGAAAATAAAATAAATAAAAACAGATCTAGCAGCAGCATGGCTTATGTCTTGCCTCTAATGGTTTTAGAAACACATTTTGACGCAATGTATTTGTATTATAAACACACACACACACACACACACACACACACACACACACACACACATACATATGTAGGCTTCTGAACAAGCCGCCATATTGGCGTGGTTTGAAATCCAGAAGCCGCCAGCCCATGAGTAAAGCATTCTTCCAATCAGGTGTAGCCACTGTTTACGCAAGTGTATGAGGGTGTCGCCTCTTATGGTTTCCTGTTGGAAAACACCTGTCAATCATCTGTCATCACTGCCTTGTCCCACGCCTATTAAGCGTCCAGTGTTGGCAAGTGGCATGACCCCTCGCATCCAAAAGCGCCACTGCAGACTCTTATCATTATGCCAGTGTTTTACTTTCTGTGTCCAGATTTTGTGCACCCATAATTTGTAGACGACAGTACAAGGGCAACAGTGTGCATGACCGGACTAGATAGATACAACCTAACGTACATGTATGGATGAAGTCTTCAAGAGTGGACTGTCATAAGGTAGAAAATAGAATAGAGGGTTAAAATGTACAGACACCTACAGACACTACAGATGAGCAGCTGTTGGTTTTACACTACTTTTCTAGTGTGCTGGAGTCCACTTGGAGACTCCATTCCATGTATGTTTAGTAAGTCATAACTATGTGTTCTGCTACTGTTGAGCATGCGTGTTATTGGCCTTGTCATTGTGCTGATTGACTGTGCAGACACAAACTTAGGGCTGAACACAGATGTCGAACCTTCACAGAACCCTCTGGCCTAATGGCAAGAACATGTCTGAGTTGTCGGAAGTACAATCAAGACTTTAATAGCAATTTGCACAATGGTAATTCTAAAGTTTTCTGTAAAATATTCTTTTGTAGCCTAATAATACATCCGTGTGTAACAACTACAGCATGATGGTTTTGTGCATGTGTGCAGCAAGGTTGAGGTTGGGGAAAGGCTATGGTCTTGATTAAATATATAAAAACTAAACAAAGTTAAACTGATGCTAGAGTTGCTGTGAATTGAATAGAAGGATAGTACAACTTTGATGTAGTATACATTGCTTTATTTATGTCCTGAACCGGGATGAAGAATAAACTGATGTCCTACTGTCTAAATAATTATGTCTGTATCACATTTCTCATGAATCCGGTGTTAGTGTCTGTTATAATCACTAAGGTACCAGACGGCTATTGATTTAATGCATGATGTTAGAGTTCAGACTTCATAAAAGTTATGAGAATATATGCACTTCATTATTGATGTTTATGACTAAAAATAAAAGAGATATTACACCAAATACCAGCTACATGACATCTATATGTATACCAGTGAGATGTCTGTTGACAGTCAGTAATGGAATTTTTTTTACATTCTTTTGATTCAGGTGGAGATCCAGAAGCTGCGTCTGTACTGTGATCCTCATCAGAGTGAGAGAGAAACAGCTTGTGAAATCTACTCTGTGGTAAGAGCATCCGTCTGTACTTTGCAGTCTGTATATAGCTGCATTTTAAGGCTGCAATGATAATAACCAAAATTTTTCTGTCTTTCTCTCTCTCTCTCTCTGATATACAGGATGATGAAAGGGTAAGGGTGAATTCAGTCTTGTTTCTCACACATTTTAATCTGTTGAAAATGTTTAGCCACGGAGGTGAAGGATTGTAAAGGTAATATAACTGTCACTAACTCTGTTAATCTTGATGCATTTTTGTATCCTCAGTGTCCTCTGAATCGAACGGCCACAGCAGAAGAAGAAGAAGACTGCAACTGTGTAGTCGGCCCACCAGGGCAGCGTGGCCCGCCAGGACGCATGGTAACACAAACACATACACCTATGTGCACACACACATTTAAATTATTACTTGTTCTCTCACCTCTCTAGCAGTTTTGACCCTCAAATGTACAATTGGTTGTACAAGTGGACACCTTATTGGTCTACTCACTGTGCCGATGTGTGTATATGTGATCAGTTGTCTTACTATAAGCCAAATTATTACGACTGATTTATCTGAGTAGTTAAATACAAAATGTACCGCTTGTTTCCACACATAATCTTTCTTTCTTCTTCACTTTTTTGTTGCAACAATCATCAGTTCCACACTGTGTCATTACACTGCTCCACAGTGGTACATGCTATATGGAAAGGGAGGAGAGACCACAACTGGCAAATTGCAAACTAGGAAAATGCTAGCTTGTATGTATTTGATGTGGATTTGGTGCATCAAACCAAAAACATATATATCATGACTTCACTCTGCTTCATTCTGCTAATGACCTCTAATACTGTGTGGTTGTAATGACTCACTTCTAATGAGTCACTGTAGTATTTGTTCAGCCGGGGAGATTTCTGGAAAGTGTTTGAAAGGTTCTTTCAACATACTGTGCAGTTCTTTTGCAGAAAAATACAAAAAAACACAAAAAACAAATCAATGTTCAAGCCTGATATTTATTTGTATCTTCAAATTAGTTGGACATGTTTTCTGCAGGCTCCACTATGTTCCTGACCAAAGACCTAAACAGTTGCTTAGACTGAAAATACTGCAACAAAAGATTTTGTTTACAAGGATTAAACTTAATTTAAATGAACTGATTTCAAACCTCTGTTGCTCTACATCAGTAAAACTTATCAGACATTACATTGTTAGCTTCAGCTGTTTGGTTTTGGGTGTGTTATGTCACCTGCTTTGTGAAAGGTATCTGTGGACAGATGTGGAAGTTAAATTGAACAATTAAATGCACTTCTTCTAAGTGTCACAATATAAAGAAAGGAACAAATATGACAGAACTAAAGAAGGTAAATGATCACCAAATCATTACAAGTCATTGTGAGGGGAAGTGTTTGTACCAGATTTCATGGCATTTCATCCAAGAGTTGTTGACATATTTTACTGAGGGTCAAAGTAGTGGATGAAGCAGGAAATATGTATTAAGTTAAGCCTTGTAAGTAGCCATCAGGACAATGGTCTAATGTCAAAACAATGCTCTTGTAGTCATGATGGAGTGTTTTTATCACACAGGGCTTCCGAGGGGAGAAAGGGAGAGAGGGGCCACCAGGACCTGACGGTAAGCCTGTAAGTGCTAATAAATTTCTACACTTCTTTCCTTTCACCATTTCATCGACCTGCCACCAGTCTTTAGGATATCTGCTGTCTGAACATAATTGAATTATATTGTCTGTGTCTCAGGGTAAAGAAGGGAAGCCTGGTGATCTGGGCCCTCCTGGATTACCAGGGATCAAGGTAAGAAGATTGTGCATTCTAATACCTTTGAATACCCACTCTGCAATAATCACTTTCTCCTCCTTTAACCCTTGTACCTGTCTTATTCACCCTTTACATCCTTCCTTTATGGCACACTATCCATCAGTTTGGTTGTGTCTCTTGATATGCTGATGATAACCAGCTTTATGTGTTTGTGAATCATCTCATGGAGCTTAGTGCCTCTATATCTAACAGGTGTTGCTAGTCTTGACTACTTTGAGCATCTCTATTCTTTTGCAAGCCAAGAATCTGTAGCTCAGTTACAACTTGTCCAAATGTTTGCTTTGTAGTTACTAACTAAAAGCCCACAGTGTGCCTAATTATTGTGTTTTTATTGTGATATCAGGCAATCTCTGGTTAGATGCAGCAGTTAATCCAAGACAATTTTCTTTTCAAGGAGACAGTGAAGTCACCTTACCTGTAACTAGATATTACTCTAGTGACTGTTTCAGTATGTTAGCCTCAATATGCTGGCTTGCCAAAAATCTGTGTATTCAGTTTGAGGACTTGGCTCCACCATGTTGTATATCAGTGTGTTGCTGGTCCCATCAGACCAATAGACCTCTCAAGTCTTTAGAACAAGGTCTTCTGGTGGTAGCCAGTTCAAAATTTTACAGTTTCTGATGATAAAGCTTTATCTGTCCTGGATACCAGATTATGGAACAGTCTTCCTCTTCGAAGGAAAATGTCAATCCTCAACACTAGGAGTTTTCAAATTCTGAAACTGTTGGTGTCCAATTAGACAAAAACAAGATAACTATATTCCTATGATGCAGTGGTGTATGTATGATTCAGTGATTTGCTGTGGGCTATGACTCAAGCCCTGTGGTTTACGGCTATATTTTTTTTGGACATTTTGGCAAATTAGCACCATTAAGAGCATGCTGAATTAGCAGTTAGGAGTTCTTGTTTACAGAGCACCCACAGACATGATGACAACTATTACTGGATTACATTCATACTGGAAAAACAAACAAACAAACAAAAAACACTTTAAAAAGTAATGATTCAGGTAAACTCTTCAAGGAATGAGGACTATTTGAGTTTTTCTAAAATGCATTTATGGACATTTATCCACAGTGGACATCTAACATAATGACATCCTTGGGAAATATAAATTACACTGCTATATAAAAATAAATGAAGCATGTCTGCAAATTCAGATTTGACTGAATTATGACCCTGAGAAGAAGTAGCTTATGTAAGAAATTTAGCTTAAAAACATCATGGGAACGTATTACGAGCCATAGAAGGGGCTTACTAACTAATATTCTATGCAGCTTATATCAGTGAGTGAAATTCTGTCATATGTTGTATACTCTTAACAAGTGTTTTCCCTCCACTGGGCAGGGTGAAGATGGCCCTGAAGGATTAAGAGGGGAGCCTGGTCTTAAAGGTAACAAGGTGAGTCTCTAAAGAAGCATATTCTTTAGTGTTGTCTTTTTCTAATTTGCTTCCAGTACTGACAGTAA
This sequence comes from Stegastes partitus, assembly GCF_000690725.1. Lineage (NCBI taxonomy): Eukaryota > Metazoa > Chordata > Actinopteri > Pomacentridae > Stegastes > Stegastes partitus. The sequence continues at coordinate 295,526 of NW_007578566.1, read as the reverse complement.
TTTATTCTATTGATACTGCCCAGGGAGACAGAGGGGAGCCTGGCTTACTGGGAGAACAAGGTCCCCCAGGACCCAAGGTGAGACTAATCCCAAAAATGCTTTTGGGGGATTTCTTTTTGTTTTGTTTTTGTTCTCCTAACCCTCAGGGGTCTTGGCTACAGTTTTCAGATTTAAACATATCTTATACTGTATCTTGCTGCCATCTATACTATTTAATAGACAATTAAAACATTGTTAAGTATGTCTGTATCTTGTTCTGATAACCAATTTCTGTCCAGGACTAACTTTTCTAACAGTTCTTTTAGTAAAGCTGTTAGTGGGTGTTCTGATCACAAGATACATCTCTGTAGAGCATTTTTCAGGGCTGTTTTAAGGGGAGAAAAAGTACCTTCTCACACACTGCTTAGTGACCTTGAAAAGCTATTGTGCGGGTCTGCACTGAAATGATTGGTTCATCTCAGAAAAGACAAATACTGATAGATTAAACATAAAGAGAACGACAGTGCAGTTTTTTTCTGCCCTCTCCATGTCCTCTGCCAGTAGCAATCTTCTCCTCTCTAACATCTCCCTCACGATACAGGCCTAACAAACCTCCATTGTTCTATTTCCTACATACTCATTCAACTGCAATTTGTCGTTGGTTTGGCCCTTGGATATGACATTGTGAATATTTGCGCTGCCTCAAGTCTGTCCAGAGTTCCTTCCATGAAAAACTTTATGGGTTCAGAATTATAGATTAGATATAAAATGGTCACTATTTTCGATATCACATGATTTAATTTGACCAACTACATTTTTTGTATTACCCAAAGGGGTGGCACAGTGCTGTGGTGGTTGGCACTATGGCCTCACAGCTAGAAGGTCGTGGGTTTGCTTCCCAGCCTGGGGTCTCTCTGTGTGGAGTTTGCATGTTCTCCCTGTGGCTGACATGCAGGTTAATTGGTGATTCTGAATTGTCCGTAGGTGAGTGTGCTTGGTTGTCTGTCTCGCTATGTTGCCCTGTGATGAACTGGTGACCTGTCCAGGGTGTCCCCTGCCTTCGCCCTAAATCAGATGGAATAAACTCCAGCCCCCCCGCAACCCTACAGAGGAATAAGCACTGTATAGATAATGTTAGATAAACAATACCTCAGTGGGTGTCTTTGGATAACCCACTTGGATTCTGAACATTTTAGTGTTCTGATGACAAATTAAAAGGATAAAACACAGAGAGTGGTGGTTTAAAATGATCATATAAATGTTGAATATATTAAAGGTTACTACAAAATATGAGCAGCTTTCTTTGTATGCAGGGTCTTCCTGGTGAGAGAGGTGAGCCAGGACCTCCAGGAGAAGCTGGACCAATGGTAAGATCCAGTTCTATTCAGTGTTCATGTGTCTACATTAAGCAGCTTAATCAAAGCTCACATGATGTAAAAGAGTCAAATCTCATTGGTTAGTTCATTAAAAAATGTGAACATCAAACAATTCTGCTGCTGTTAGGGATCTATTCTCTGCACTACTATTCTTCAAGAATAGTAGTGCAGAGAGCGGATCCCTAATTATGACATGCTATAAATGTCAACCCCTTCAGATGCACACCTGTGTCACCCGGTGGAAAAATCTATAAAATCCACACAAAAGCCTTAAGATCTAAAAATGGCACCAAGATATATCAGATGTTCAACTGCATCATTATATCTGCAAAAAAAAAACACAACTAAGTTTGTATGTAGGACATCAGGGGGCAGCGTCTGGTGTGTTTGATGCAAAGGAACATTTTAAATAGAAACAGCACCAAAGGAATTTACATCAGAGGAATGTACCACATGTGAAAATGTTTACAACTTTATAGCAAAATACAATCTGCTGATGCTTGTGGTGGACCACCTGCCTTCACTTTTACTACACATATGCTGATGGCAATATTCTTTAAAAAAAAAACAAAAAAACATCCGTCTTTATACGTCTGGAAGAAATCAGTGTGATAAACAGATGTATAGACAGACATGTAGGTTATGTTTTGTGTGCGTGCAAAGTGTTTGCAGTTTTATCAGAGCAATGTTTGAAGTGAGACAGATAGTTAGTGTCATAGTGCTGGATTTCCTGCTGGTGCTCCACATTGCCTCTCAGAATATGTTTTATTGTCCACCCAGGGGGAACCAGGACCAAGAGGCACCGGTGGAGTAGTTGGACCACCAGGACTAAAGGTTAGTGCAGACTGCAGCTCCTGTAAGATCAGGTGGAAGACATATACATGACATGGCCTAAAATATGTACAAATGTGAAGAAACACTCCTTGATTGCTAAACATCTAGCGCCAAAACCGTAGGCATTAATTGTGTATGCAGCGACAATAGCCTCTTTTCTTCTGGAAAAGCTTTCTTCAGATTTCTGCACCTGGCTGCAGGGATTTGCTATCATTCAGCCTCAAGCGCAGGAGTGAGATCCTGCACTGATGTTGGGTGATATGGTCTGATTTGCACGTTGTGTTCCAGCTTATCACAAATGCATTGGATAGGGTTCAGATCAAGGCTTTCTCCACGCCAGTCAAATACTCTGGTAAAGCATGGGTTTTCTAGCTTTAGGTGGAAGGAAACAGAAATGGGCCTTCTCCAACTGAAACAAACTGCTGAGTAAGTGTTGAAATTGAAGCAAATATTTACATCCTTGTATACACATAAACTACACTGCTGGAGTGTTTTAAAGTCTGTGCTTATTCACCTCTACCAGACAGTGAAACAACGCCACAGATATCAGCAGTTTATGGTGTTTTTCATTTGTTAGAAGACACATCATTTGCAAAATAAGCAGCCAATGCCATGGCTGACCTTTCCCACCTTGAAACTGCTGTGGCCCAGTGACCATCTCAAAAATTCGGATAATATGGAAAAAAAATACGGATTCAAGCTTCTGGAGTTTTATACGTAACACATCTGAGGAACCAATCCTCTCAACTTGCAGGGTGAAGCTTTCTGTATCATTATTCTGATGAGCGGTGACAGCGGCAGGGACAAGGTAGATCTGCACATTCAAGAGGACGGTGTTGAGTTAAACTTTTGTAAGGAATTCATGGATAAACCTAAAATTGCAAGTTTGATACTTAGGGGTTAAATCAATTAAGATTATATTAGCTTCTTATGTACTCATGTATAACACTGTAAATCTAAAAACACCCCCCCTCTTTTGTCACTCAATGAAATTAACACCACTGCAGCAGAGCGGGCCATAAGCATACAGCGTATGAGATGTTCTCCTGTGGCAACTTGACTGTGACTAAATGAAAGAGCACATGCACACATCTGCAGGCATGTGAGTACGCCCACCAGCTACAAGTGTGCGATGCTATTCTGAGTCTTCTCTGAACTCCGGTTTGACTTGGCTGCTCAGTAATTTAGGACTCTTCCTGTTATCATAATAAACTACTTTCCCCCAGAATCTGGAAGTGTTCTACACCAACTGGAAGCTGCTGGTGCACAGTTGGTGTCCATATGTGGCTGTGAGTGTGGGGGAGTGGTAAATGTATTTAGGAAAGACAGTAAGGAACTAACTGGTGAGTTACATCAGAATGACAAGCAACAGCTGCTAATCAGCTACCACTGGAGCCAGAGTGTTCCCTGTCGAGGAACCAGTCTTCCTAAGAATCTTTTTTTCAAGTGAATAAGCATGTTTCTCAAAGTGCTGAGCTTTTAAATACTTTATGTGTCTGCAAAACATTTACTTTGCTTGTTTTACTTTCTGTTTTACTAAAATAAAACAGAAATTGTCAATGATATGATTTCAACGATGAGATGGGACATGAGCTTGACCCTTGACCTTGAAATGTGTTGTACACCTAGCCCCGGGTAGGAGACAAGGGGTGGCCATGGCCGTCAAAGATTTCATATTATTGTCAATGTATAGACAATATAAAAGTGAATCTGTTTTTTCTGAAAATAAAGAATGGGTAGTCTATATGTATTTTTATTAGTTAAAGTGTGTATGATTTAAGTTTATCTGGGGATTTAGTTGAAGCTCCTGCACAGACTGTTAAGACTGTAGGAATGAAAGTTACTTTGTAGGACTCTGTAAATAATTAGTACAATGGCTGAACAATAAACCCTGACCCAGAACCCAGAAAAGGAAACTAACAGTGTGATGTCTTAACTAAAGCCAATGACCCAGCCTCCACCCAGATCTCCTCACCCTGACCTCCTTGTGCTATGAAAACTTCAAAATACATTAGACCTTAAAGGTACTAATTGATATTTTAAAAAATGCATATAAAGAGTTGAGACCGCACAATAACATAAATAACTTAGCATATTATTGCTTTGAAGGAGATTACTAATGATGCAGTCATTTCACTTATCAGTCCGTGATAATAAATAAAGTATTTGCTCAAGTCATGTACTCAAGTATGAGTTTGTGGTATTTATTTAGTATTCATAGTATTTTAAATAACCAAATTACTGTATACAGCACAGTGAAATGTGCTAGGGACTATCTAGCCTGCCAGATGGTTGACTTATCAGCAGTTCCTGGAAGAAGCTGGTGACTGGAGCTGCATCATAGATGCCGCAAAGCCAACAAACAGAAAGAATTTGTTCCTACAACAGAGTCAGGGAACACTGAACGTTCTAATGATTAACAGGAATTGGTCGGCCTTTAACAAAACACAGCAACATACTGCGTGATATAAGGACTCGCTGCTTGTTGAGTGTAAATCAGGGTTATAAGGGTAGAATTTATTGATGTTTTCAGACAGTGTGTTGAACAATGTGGCTCTAAATGCAGCAGTAATTAACGAATACTGACCTTATGATAAGATTTTAGTCTAATAAAGAAACACTGAGATATTCATTCTGACACTGAACCTCCCTGTGTGCTTTCCCTGCCATGATGTTGCAGATCAGATGCTATAGGTTTCACATGAATCAATTTTTCCTCAACATTGACCAAACTTTGGTTAAAAGATGCTGCAGCAAACACATAAAGTATTGTGGATGCATTTATTTGAAGTATTTTCGGTGCGCATGTTTGTTTTTCTAATATTTGAGAACATCTCACATGGACATTTATTTTGGAGCAGTCGGAACATAAATACACCACAGATGAGCTCAAGTTGAACAAAGTTTTAATTCATGTCACACACAAGAAGTAAACTGAGCAAAGCAGTTCCGTCCTTCTGCTGCCACAGTTACGGAAACGTGGACTTCTTGAGGCTCACTTCACTGAGGCAGAAACTATTACACATGGCTTCCTTGGAGAAAACATGTTGGACAATAAGCTGTTGTCAAAGACTTCTATAACGGTGTTAGATTTGCCTGTGTTCCACATTTGTACTGAACTGACTTTGCCAATAGCTTTTACAGACAAACAAATTTGTGCACCACTGAGGTGCTTAGATGTGTTTGTTCTCCTGTTTAATGCCAAAATAAAGAATTTTAAGTCACAACTGTGGCTGGATTGACCTCCCAAAGGGGTTGTGGAGCAAAAACTTGCTACATATTGCTACTATACATGCAAGTTTTAATAATTCCACAGACACCAAAATCCAACCACTGGTCTACAGACAACACAGATAACATTTACTGGCAACAATTTTTTATAATTTCAAATAAAGCCTTCTAGTACAAGCATCTCAGATGTGAATCCTTGGCAATTTCTCAGTTTCCTATGACAATAAACCCTTATTATGTCTTTGTGTTGACTGTCAAGCAACAGAATGAATATTCTTTTTTACTTTATTTGACAGTTATGCTGCAGCTGAAAAGTTCTTTTACTGTAACTAACTGTGGCAACTAACACTTTGCCCATTTCCACTAATTACTACTACTGTTAATAACATTTCTTCCTGAAAACTGCAGCTAAACATTTTTGTTTAGAAGTCCTAAATACATTTTCAAGGAAATTAGCTGGAAAAAGAGAGGACCTGTAAAATAAGGTGACACCCAATAATTTCCTAAACAAATACATCCCTGTTCTTAACCAAACCACTTTCCACAACCTTAACCACATCATAAGTACACAAACTCCAACACAGTCTCCACAGCAGTTGTGCTTCCTTTAAAACATACTTAGCAAATCTGTTTTCTGCCATCTAAACATAATCTTTTGCAGACGTTGTTGGGTGAAGAGATCAAAGATCCACTTACTCAGTGTTTACATGGACATGAGTATTCTGTATTGAAGGCTTATCCCTTCTTTGATCATGTTCTGGGTATGCTGTTGACATGGAACATAGAAATCTGATTCTGCACATCGTGGTATACATGATAAATATCAGTATCCTGGCTTCTGACTTCTGCATTCTTTTTGTGCAGGCATGTATGATTTAGAAATAGTTAACCCAACACTTCAGTAGTTGTTAACCTTCAAGTAACTGAACTGGGGCTGTAGAAGAACGACCCACTCTGGCTCATAGCAGGAACATACGCTATGACATAGCAAAATCAAGTTGCAATTATGTTAGCTTCTCCACTTTAGTAGCACTAATGTGAGAGAAGAGCAACAGGAAATACTCCTTTCTTCCATCCATCCACTTTCTTTCATTTATCTGGGATCAGGTCGTAGTTGCAGCAGACAAAGGGGAGCATTCTAAAAGTCTCTCACCTCAGCAACATTTTCCAGTTTCTGCTGGAGTATCCTAAGATGTTCCCAGACCGGATGATGTATGTTATCCATCCAGTGAGTTCTGGGTCTACCTGAGGTCTCCCATTGCCCAGGAACATCCTAATCAGATGATCTTATCAACTAAACTGGCTCCTTTCTGATGGAGCATTTCTACTCTGAGCTCCCTGCGTGTCTAAGCGTCCTACCCCATCTCTAAGGTTGAGCTCAGCCATCCAAAAGAGGAGTCTCATTTTGCTCGCTTGTATCCACAAACTCTTTCTCTGGCTGCAAGCTTATGACCACAGGTGAAGGTTGAAAATGTAGATCGAGTGGTAGATGACCATGTAAGTCCAGTACACCCCCAACCCAGACAAAGCACTCCACAAGTTTTTGCGGAGAAGGATGGCCTCAGACTTGGAGGTTCAGACTCTAACCCCTTCCACTTGACACTTCACTTCATGAAGGTCATGGCTTAATGAAGTCAACAGAACCACATTATCTGCAAAAAGCAAAGATATGACTCTAAGGGTTCCCAAACTGGACAACTTCTTCATCCTGGCTGGGCTTTCAGAGCCTGTTCATGAATATGACAAATAGAAGCAAGGACATGGGACAAACTTGGAGGAGTCCAAGTCAGTTAGACTCCACCGAGAAATATTCATGTCCTTCATTTCAACTGGTGTCAGGCTGTCAGTTTTACCAGCACATAGGACCATGGATCAGGGGTTGAAGACAGATCATTTTAACTAGTAGCATTCACTTGTCGTGTTTCTTCACTATTTTTCACTTTGCATGTTGGGAAATTGATAACCTGTTGCCTGCAGAGTTTAATTAGTCAGCATATCAATGTTTTCTCATTACCAAAAGACAGAATTTTTTTTATTGTTCCAAAAGCGAGGTGCTTTCACAGCTTTCATCTGCGTTTTTCTCATGACAGAATTCAGACACAAGAATAACGTGTATACATGCAACTGTATCCCGGCTAGTTCCAGCTGGAAGATTCAGGCTTCTCAAATCCTGTATCCATGTAAATATACTCAGTGATGACGCAGAACTTTTGACTGAATTTCATTCTTGCAGTTAAAGACTCTGAACCTGAACGTGGAGTGGTTGAGTTTATGTCTGTATAGTCTGTGATCAGGGCTGTAACTACAGCACTGCATAAAGGTTTTTTTTCCTCTGCATTGTTGGTGGGAATTTGGGAATTCTAATGACCCGGGGAGGAGTTTACATTCCACAGTCACCGCATGGTATATTATTTTAAGTGGCTGATTCAGTCAAATAGCACTGAAAGCATTAGAGATATAACTGAGAAATGCTTACTAACAACCTGAATGAATTGCTACATAGGAGACTGTCTTATCTGAATCATTCCTGAACACTGTTGTGCAGAGCAGTTCTCATACAACTTCCAGGGAGTGAACACCCACTGATAGTACAGTAGTGGAAAAAAAAAAAAACACAACAAAAAAAACAGATGTGTACCAAATTAGCTCTCAGTGTGGTCACCGCCTGAGGAAGCCTCGCTCATCAACTGTAAAGAATCTCTGTTCCCCGAGCCATGACAGCTCCATTGAATGTTAATGAGCCCTAAACTTAGATATACTGTATAAGGCTTCAGGCTGTCAGCGTAGCCTTTAATCACACACATAAATCTGCTGTCTTTAAGCATCATACTGTACAGCAACTTTCAAACAATCTAAGATTTGATGTTTCACACCCAAGTGTAGTAAGTTCAAAATTATCAGCTTTGTGGTAGATGTAGGTCTCTTATTATCAGGCGCTGACTTTCCTACACCCAAAATTATGGAATTTTAGATGCAGCTGTGTGAGGTTTTCATGTCACAGAGAGATAACGATACTGCATATCACATGTTGCTTCCCTGTAATTACTAATCGTATAACTGTTATCTCTGAGGAAACCTTTGAGAAGAATTTTAGTGTTTAAAATGGGGAATTTTCCGTAATCTGTTTGTTTGAGAAACCATAAATACCACGAGCAAAAATGTGTTATCAAGGCCAAAGAAGCTGTCAAGGTTCCCTAAATCATGCTGCTTATAGGAGCAAACAGATGACAATAGTCTTCCTATACAAATCAAAAGGACGCCAGCGTGCGCTTAGGTTGGATTTATTTTTAACCCCAATGCTTGTAATTTAGAAACAAGTTCAGAGACCTCCTAAATATATATGTAAGTTACAACTTCTCCATCCCTCAGGCTGGTAGACCTCCAAATCATCAGTTGTTCACCACAGGGACAGATGTACTGAGCCACCCGGGGGTCTCGTGGTTGGGAAGGAAAACAGTGATGTGGTAAACCAGGAACACAAATTAATAAAGTCAGTGCTCACGTAAGGAACAGAAAGGAACACTGTGAAGGTAAAGAATATTCAGGTGGAACTTAGTCAATAATGGCTTAAAAAACAGACTAAAAATTAAGCTATCAGAATGTAATCATCATTATTTCTCAGAATAAAACCTGGATATTGGATTAAAAGCATAGTTATGAAATTACGCATGCAGCTACCAATATTTTGTAGTTAGTTATCATGAATGAAAGCAATTGTTGACTGAAATAATTCAAAAAGCTCATTATTTTGTAACTGTTTTTGTAGTATGGCACATAATCAAATCATTTCCTAAGAAATTCTATTTATAAGGCACATATAAAAACAACGAGATTAAACCAAAGTGCACATTGTGAAAAAGAAATTTTACATATGTCATGTTTGTATTTACATTTCGTACAAATATTTAAATTTATATATATATATATATTTATTTTTTTTGCAATTATAATTGTAAGAAACTCAGAGTACATTTTTCATTTTAAAGGTTTCTTTTAGTGATTTTCTCTCAATGTAAACACGTACAAATATAGGTTCATATTCTGGTATGTTTTAAATTTGGGGGTTTATAACTTGGGCTGCAAGGTGGTGCAGTTGGTAGCACTGTTGCCTCGCAGCAACAAGGTCGCTGGTTTGCATCCTGGTGGGGGCACTGGGATCTTTCTGCGTGGAGTCTCCATGTTCTCCCCGTGCAGCGTGGGTTCTCTCCGGGTTCTCTGGCTTCCTCCCACACAGTCCAAAAACATGTTGAGGTTAATTGGTGATTCTAAATTGTCTGTAGGTGTGAATGTGAGTGTGCTTGGTTGTCTGTCTCTAAATGTAGCCCTGTGATAGACTAACGACCTGTCCAGGGTGTCCCCTGCCTTCACCCTAAGTCAGCTGGGATAGGCTCCAGCCCCCCATGACCCTAGTGGGGGGTAAGCGGTGTATAGATAATGGATGGATGGTTTTGCAACTCTTAAGTGATTTTACATTATGCGGTTCGAAGAAAAGATTCCAGTATTTTACTAAAAATAATTACATTTTAACACTTTCAAGACTAGCAAAGCAGAAACATAAAAGATTTTGCACTTCTTCTACAATATTTAATTCCACAATAAACATGTTAATGGGTAATAAAACAGAATTGGTTTGTTCTGCAATTCTATTCTTTTCTATACATTTCCTGAAGAGCTTTCCTGGAAGAACAGTGTAACTGGATTCTCTATATAGAATAAAAGTGCAAGAACAGTTATTGCAATTGAGGTGAGCTTATGAGCATTTGTTGATTTTTAAAATGAAACTTATAGAAGCTGTAAAAGATAAGCTAATGCAATAAATATTGTAAATATTGTATTGTGTGTTAAGTAGGTGTTAGGGAAGACTTGGACACATGACTTCTATTTTTAATTTTTTAACAAAGCATACCAAACTTCACCTTCCACTTTAAATTTGAATCATTCGAAAATTTAATTTTAAGCTGTTGGATTGTTCATGTTGAAATTAACTGCAGTAGCTGTAGTTTAATGGTATACATTTTCTCCTTACACTTTCAACTGTCTTGTGCTTTTGACATTATATCAAAGACTCAGATATCTGTGAACATCTTATGCACACTTTATGAACTGAAAATTCAACAAGGAGAGTTTTACATCCATCTAAGCCTTTCATGCTCCAGCAGTCAGTCACCTAACAAAGTCTAAGCAGAAAATAAACAGAACTTTTCCTTCAAGAACCCTGTAAGATGGAAATAACTCCTCCCATGTTGCTACTTAGTGAAACTCGAGAACAATACTGAACATATTAAATAACCGTCATAATCATAATGATTAATCTCTCATTATGATTATGGCAGCACATCAGATGCTGTTATACTCCTGTAAATGTGCAAAATGAGGCAAATGAGATGCCTCCTTTGACACACATTGACCTACAGCCCTAAACAAACATACTGGATATGCTGTTCAAACTAACGTAGTGTACAGACATGCCTCCTGGAGTAAAGTGGCATAATTTCAGGTTATAATTAATCAGCCAAGTCTGCACTGACAGTCTATTTTTTTTGCCTCTCTTTCTGTTATGGAGAGTTCACAGTCAGTCCTGTCGCAGCTGGAAGGTTTTCAAAATGTTCTGTAGGGCAGGAAAGGAAGGTGGCATAACAAGTTTGAGGTAGAAAATATATTGCGCCATGTGTCTTAAGATTTACTTTAGATCACGGTTGTAGTCAGAGACATGATGAATTTGAGAGTTTATTCTAACTGTTGGATTTGGTGAAAATGTTTGGCTCAGTGAACAGTTATTAGTTTTATTATATGGAGATTAGTTTTCAGTATGTGCTCATTTTTTTTTTTTTTTTAAATATATTTTTTTTGGCTTTTGCCTTTATTTAGTGCAGTAGAGGGAGACATCGTAGGAGCCGGTGTAAAGAGGCCAAAACAAGAATAATGTGATTGTTTCTCTTGGTTTTTGTTTAAAACCTGGCAGCAGAATTCTAAACAGCGTGAAGTTGATCAATTAATTTTTGGTTCAGGCAGGTAAAAAGAAAAGGCTGTTGCAGGAATCCAGACGTGAGGATTTTTAAGAGGTTTAAGAATTCAGCCCACTCTTGTTTTTAAAATAGGGATGGGTGACATTTTGTTCGTGTTGATCAAAGTGCTGAAAAATTGCAGAGTTTGAACAACAGTATCTTTTTCCAGAAACAGTCACTGTGGACCATCCACAACACGTTTCCAACAGCTGCTAAAGGGACTATTAGAGAAAAGTAACTAGTAACACTTGAGAAAACCAACCCTTTAACCATCCAGGTCATGTAAGCACCCATTTGTTGTGTGACCAGTACAACGGCCATCTAATAAGTGACCTGTATTATATAACTGTCCTTGTTCTTTCTGGTTGCTATTGGCTGTACATTGTTGGTCACAATAGGTTTGAGATCAGAGATGTTAGACACCTGATTCATTGTCTTGATTCTTTAACATTTTGTAATACCTGGTATCTGGTAATAAAAACGCGTGCATTCATACATGCTGACAAATTAAATATCCCTATACATGAGCATGAGAGACATCTGATCCAACATCAAACACTTCCCTACAACATCTCTCAAGCCACATCCTCCAGCTCCTCCCGGGGATCCCAAGGCGTTCCCTGGCCAGATATGTAATCCTACCCGCATGTTCTGGGTATACCCTGGGGTCCCCTCCCAGTTGGATGTGCCAAGAAAACCACTAAAGCTAGGCCAGAAGGAATCCTTATAAGCTGCCACAACCACCTTAACAGCCTCCTTTTGACATGAAAGAGCATGAAAGCGTTCACCCTCCTTGTCTACAGCACATCAATCAGAGAAAACTCAATCTCTCTGCTTGCTGTTTTATTCTTTTTAGTAATTTCTCACTATTTCTTGGAGCTTGTCATGGAGAGAGCAGTCTTAGGAAAGCAGTCCTGGTGTCCCTATCCCTAGCCTCTTTCTCCAGCTCTTCCTTGGGGAATTCAAGGTGTTCTCAGGTTGCAAGTTCTATATAATCCTTCCAGCATAATCTGGGTCAGCCCTATCATCTGTTCTCTTTTGGATACATCCAAGTGACATCCTGGTCAAATGTCTGCACCATCCCCCAAAAATAACAACCATTGGTGAGGTTTGGAATGTAAATTTGGTGGTCAATCAACTTATCTTTTTCCGTCTCACCCCAACATTTAGGTACATGGTGTAAATCCACGCTGACACTGCAGAGAAATCAGTCTCGTGTTCTGTCTTAATGTCGAACCAGTCCTTGAAAGCACTTGACTACTTCAGCAACTGCAGCAACTCACTCCGAGCCCAGAACAGTCTAGTGTCTAGTTTGATCTTTTTCTATTCAAGGAAGTGGTCAGGCAGATACTGTTTTGTGTTCTTGTATTGCTCTGCTAGCTGCCTTTATCTTTTATTGACTTTTCTTTCAGATCTCCAAGCAGAGATCCGTCCAAGTGTAGTTTAGCTCAGAGATGTCGAGCTGTCACAGTCCGTTCAGTCCTTAACAATATGTGGCAGGGTGAAGTGGTGGATTAGTCTGCTTACATAAAAGGACAGTGTAAGACCAGACTCTGTGCACTTGTCTATTTTCTCTTGTTCTAGAAATCCAGAGATTTATGTCATCTTGTCATTTATTGGGCCGTGGTGGGCGTCTTGGCTGTGTAATTATGAGGTCTGCTGCTCTCATGGGTTTATGTGCGTAGTGTGGCGAGACACTTCAAAAGAAAACAGACGCAGTGGAGAGCTAATTCAGTTGTTTCCTCACTGCCAGCATGCAGATCTCTGCACTTAAAATATATGCTGGTGTAACCGGGTAACCTCTGTGTCTGCAGAGTGCTCAAATGAAAAAGAAAGTGCTTGAAACCTCATGGTGTCACACTTGAAACACTGCAGGGGCACTGAAACAGGATTAGACCACAGACAGGTCCAGGTTAACAAGAAGGCCTGGCTCATCCTAGTTCATGTCAAGAGTCAGTCAACTCAAATTACTGCTCAGGACTTTGTTTGAGGTTGACCAATTAAAAGATATTTTAAGACCATACATACACACAATATGGTCTTAGTTAAGTCGCATACTTGTCTCAATTTGTTGGAACCCAAACATCTTTTTTTTTATTTATATTGTTTAATTGTATTGTTTTTCATGTCTTTTACACATTTGTATTTTATATTTGAGTCAATAAAACATCGTTCATTTACGGTTTAGTTTTCAAGCACACTAGCAGCCCTCTGAACATATAGTTAGAACAATGCCTTGAGCTAAACACTAATGTCAGCATGCTCACATTTCTCACCATAGAGCAGACAGCCATTAGTTTACTATAATGGGAAGTCAGTGCTCACTAAGGTTAATATAGATCATCCTGTGTGGGTCTGTATCACAGTTAATAGCAATCCATCAAGTAGTTGCTGAGACAAAAAAACCCCAAAAGTTTACTAATGGTGCCAGATGAAGTCAAAGGATCGCTAAAACCCTTTAACCTTTAGGGCCTTTTAAAATTTGCACCGTGTTACATTGCAATCCATCCAACAATTATAGAGACAATTCAGTCTAAACCATAGTCATCAGAGACAATCATTTATTATATTTGAGTGAGTTAAAACCATAGACTGTGTAAAAGATGGACGTAGCTACCGTGACATCACCCGTTGGTTTCTGAGAAAATGAAGCCAGGATTTTGCTACTTCCTGGTTGACATCTTGGATTTTTGGAGCCAGTGACGCAAAAATCGTTGGAGGGGGGCGGAGCCATAGGAGCAGCGATTGGTCAGACGGATTGAGAGGCAGGCCCTCTCTGCCAGCCCACATTTACCGCCTTCTGCTCGCTTTGTTGGCATCGTCGCTGCCGACCGTCAATCAAGCCAGCCACGGCCCTTGCCCCGCAAAATGTTGAAGATTTTTAAAAAATTCAGTATTGATTTATTTTCAGATTGGCCACCTGATCTCTGAATTTGACTATGAAAACTAATAAGAAAAAAATCGTGAGCTGGAGGAATGCAGTATTTCATGATCTGTGATCACTTCTTTTCCAATTCAAGTCTATGCGAGCCAAGGCCTTTTGGAGCCAGCAACTAGCGGATGTAGTGATATTGCAGGTTTTTGACACTTCCAGGTTGGCTTCATTTTTCAGGGCCCAGTTGCTACGTCCATCTTTTATACAGTCTATGGATAAAATCTGCCATGGTGTGACCATACTTTAGATTCTAAGACCTGCAATAAAACGTAAAGGCACAAACCCTAACTTCTTAATTGTTTCAGTTATGAGGTGCATCCATTATGACCAATGCTGCCTAAAACACTGTTAGTCTTCTGTCTTCTAATTCATAGTTTTTCCCTCCTTTAATTCTGTAGGCAGGTATTCACCACTGCTGACTGTTATCACCCTATAAACCTTACCTGTCATCCCTCCTTAACCACTTGTTTCTTGTCAAAGTCACTCAGGTCTTTCCCTGTCCATTTATCCCACATCCAACATATTGATCGCACGAACTGACTCAGACCTTGACATACGCTGTTGTTATAAAATAATCAACATTATTTACTTCATGTGTGAGTGTCAGGCTGTCTTGGCAAGTTCTATACAGCTGAAGCAGAGCCGGCCCTATAGGCATAGGCAGTATAGGCAAATACTTAGGGCGCCGACATCTACGGGGGGCGCCACAAGCAGAGGAATGGAAGTGGCTGGAACGCACAGGCAGTATTTGGCTCCAGATCCATTTATACATGTAATTATGAAGAGAGTAAAAGAGTCTGGCGCTCAGGAAAGGAAAAGAAGAGGAAGACAAACGGGGAAAAGACATGATAACATCAATGTGATGGAATTAGATGAAGCAGGGTGATCGCCAGCGTTGTTACAGAGTAGTGCCCCGTTATGCTGCTGCTTGAAAAAATTACGCTGCAAATTGGGCTGTTACATTGTTTTCGAGGGAATGTAGCAGGAAAATGTTCACTTCTCTGTGTTGATTGTACCTGGCTAACTTACATGTATTCAGGCAAATATTTAACAACAAGGGCAGATGCAGTTTCTCTACCATCGCGAAGACAGGGGAGGTGTTAGCGAAGACAGTTTTTGTTTATATAGTATTTTTAATTTATGTCACTTGTTTCTTCAGTTTTATTTAGTGTGTTGTTTATACTTAAATAAAAGCTTGAATACATGCATACAGTTTGTGTTACTGTATGAATACTAAGAGGGAAATTCACTGTGATGCAAGGGGGCGCCAACTACAAATTAATCTGGGCCGGCCTTGAGCTGAAGTGTATAACATCGATCGTCTTATTACAATAAAATGTTCTGCTGGGAAACCTTGGGTCCTGCATTCATGGTTTAAACAGTGCTGCAGACCAAGTAGGTGAGGGCTGTAATTTACTGTCAGTGTGACTTCCAGTTCCCATTTTTCTGTACACTCTTCAACTGATGCATGTCGACATGATGTTTTCTGCAGCTGAGACAGGCTGCTGAAGCTAAATCCTTCTTTTATAAGTTAAAGATCTTGAAAAGGTCATTCATGGATAAGTTTGCTGCAGGCTTGAGTCTTGTAATCCCTTTCATTCTGGGCTCAATAGAAGAGATACTTCCTGTCTTCAGCTTGTGTGAAATGCTGTCTGCCAGGCCTGAACAAATTCCTAACACTTACAGTCACTTTAGACTAATCCTTGGTGCCCTTCGCTGTTTGCGTGGGAGTTTTGGATTAGAATATTTTGCAGATAATATTAATGCTTTAGTGTGTTTTCCACTTGATATTTGATTATAAGCCTGGTTGGTGCTTAACATCCTCTGGCAAGGTGACTTTGGTTGTACGATATTCTGGCCTTGTCAATTAAGGCACCCAGGCTGGGGCGCCCTGTTTACACAAATGAGCTGTGAGCACAATCACAATGAGCTCAAATTCTTCAATTTGAGGATCTCAGGCTTTCAGAGTTAAATAAGTAGCATTTTTAAAGATCTTTTTTCTTTTGGAAATTGCTCAATAGATAGATAGATAGATAGATAGATAGATAGATAGATAGATAGATAGATAGATAGATAGAAGATAGATAGATAGATAGATAGATAGATAGATAGATAGATACTTTATTCATCCCCTTGAGGAAATTCAAGGCATCCAGTAGCTCATGCATGTTACATTCAGGATAGATAACGGAACAATGTGCAAAAGAAAGTGCAATTAACAGGCAAATTGTGACGAAACAGCAATAAAGTGGCCAAAATGCTGGTATTTACAAAAATGTGCAAAAATTGTTAGTATTTACAATAAAGTGCCAAATTGATTGCATTTACAATAAAAGGTAATGATTCTGAGTGTATTTTTTTTTTAAATTTTATGTGGTCATTGGCAATCCAGAAATGTTCAAAGCTGTTGTATAGATTTTATTTTAAAGAAAGTCTTTAAAAACTATTTAGGTTTTGGATTTAGGGCTTCAACTGTTTCCTTTGCCAGTTAATCTGTTAATTAATTTCTTGATTATAAATAGATTGTCTATAAAATGTCAGAAACCACAGAAAAATGTTGATCAGTGTTTCCCAAAGCTCAAGATGAAGTTCTCAAATGGCTTGTTTTGTCCGTAACCTGGATATATTCAGTTTACTGTCAAAGTTGGTAAAAAAAAAAAAAAGAAAAAGAAAAAAAAAAAGAAAATACTCAGTAATAATAACAATAAGTACTTAAATTGATTAATCATACTCAAAATAGTTGGCGTTGCATTGAATAATTTAAAACTAATCAAATATTGGATGACGAGTTGTGCCTCTAGTTCGATTTGTGCAGCATAGTGTAGCTATAGACTGGAAATGTTAGGTAGGAAAGAGAGGCATGGAATGTGCAATAAAGGATAAATCTGGAGATATACCAACAGTGGATGTGTCTTAGTATCGGATAATGTGTATGGATCAGAGCCTGGTATCTTATTAGTCTGTGCTATAGAGCTCCAATGTTCAAAATGTCCAAAAGCTATTAAAAACACATCAGTGAGTCACACTGTTTTACTGGGTGCTATGTTAATTCATTACCATAAACTCTCACACTGTGGTTTATTTGG
Organism: Stegastes partitus; assembly: GCF_000690725.1. Taxonomy (NCBI): domain Eukaryota; kingdom Metazoa; phylum Chordata; class Actinopteri; family Pomacentridae; genus Stegastes; species Stegastes partitus. The sequence continues at coordinate 278,080 of NW_007578566.1, read as the reverse complement.
ATTCATTCGCACTTAGCCTGGCCCGTAGCCTCAAATACTCATTGTGAGCCTTTTTTAAAGTTAAAAGCACTTACACTACTTGTGGCATTATTTAAATTAGGCTCATGTCTACAATACCAAGCAGTGGGCTTGAGGCGGAGAGTCACAAAGAGGCGAGGTAAGTTATAGTTACTGAGAGATGGATACAAATACATTTTAATTTAGTCTTTTTCATGAGATTTGTTTAAAAGAAAGAGAGAAAAAAACATAAAATATTCAACCACTAAGAGACAGCAAGTTAAAGTGACAGTAAAAGAGTAAAATAGAGCAACAACTTCTAACTGATGGCTGAAGTAAACTTAAGAACTGTTGTGTTTGTGATGGAACGGTACAGCAATGTCAAGATCAACGCATTCTTTGACCATACATTGGCATAATAAGCAGATCTGTGTCACAGCTCTGCAGGGAAAATATCATGTAACTCAACAAATGAATGGCCTACAGTACCAGAATACATTTTACAGCTTGTTTCACATGTATATTGCCAGTTCCTGTATATTACAGCGGTCCACACTGGAACCGGTTCACATACCACTTGAATCGTAACGCAGTCAGCAAACGTAGTTAAACAGTGCACAGAGGTCTGAGGGGGTTTTTGGTGTCTTGCAGATGGTTAAAACTTTATTTGCATGTTGTGTTGTGGCCTTAAAATGTGTTTGTTTGTTGCTTTTCATTTCGTGTTTAACAAGCCGTCGGCTCGCTGTGAGATCTCTGACCACAGCACTCGCTGCGCAGGCCGTGGCCATGCGTCAGAGCAGAGCCGCTGCAGGAGATTAACTCACGACGTGCCAAATCAACACAGCTCCCTTAGATTCAGATAGAAGGCTTTCCTGTGTGGAGCACTGCACACAATATAAGGACAATAAACTTTTACATGGAGTCAAGCAGAACTTTCTTTGTAGTTGAATGAAGCTTTCTACTGCACAGGTTTGTTTTTGGACTGTGTGCTCTTGTTAAAAGGGAATTCCACTGATTTTACACATTGAAGTGTGTTTCCATGTGTCGGGGAGTCCTACTACACATGTGTGTTACTACAAAATGCTATCACGTAGAACTCATTTATAAAACTTCTCGTAAAGTGGAAGGTACTGACATGTCTGTTGTGTCCTCAGGGGGAACAGGGAGATCCTGGACTGGCTGGTGAGGCTGGACCCCAAGGTGCCCCGGTGAGTTCATACTGACTATATGTAGTACAGATGATACAGTCAATAAACGGGTACATCTTTGTATTAATAGAAGTCATTAGAGCGTAATTGACTGAGAGCTTAGTGCTGCTTACAGAACGTATTCCCAGTGAACTCAGCACTCTGTTGATATAACGAGGCAAAATGTTCTACTGTAAGTGGTCCCATAAAGATTTGAAGGAAAGTGTAATCAGGACATAAACACAAGAGCTCAGATTAATTGCTGCTTTTAAATGCTGCTGTGTGCTAGTAAACCCTCTGCCCACAACACACACACGCAACTGCAGCACAAATACATCAGAGCACACACACATACACACACACACACACGAGAGCACATGAAATGGGCAAAGTTGTCCTCAGGCTGCGTCTGAATATGAGCAACGAGCAGTCAGGTTCCATTAAGTGAACTCATCGGCTTCACGGACGCTATTCCAGTAACACCAACCAGATAAATGCATTGGAATGTACTGAAAATATTGGTTGCCATTTTAAAAAAAAATCTATATTCTGCTGAAAGATGTGCACATTGTCACATAAATTAGTTTGCAGAGACTATCAGGGATGCAAACACCATCACTCGGGGCAGCCACCTAGAAAAACAGAAAGCATATTTCTACCTGTCAAACAGATTTTCTGTTTCTTATGCGGTATTGATTATGTTTCTCTCTGAAGCCTCGATGCTGGAAGCAGAATGTTGTGCCAATTAGACTCGACAGAAACAATTGTTTTCCATAGAACAAATTAAAGGTACCCTGTGGAAAAGATATGTTTACATTTATTCATCACAATTCAATGTGTATATCCTTGAGCTTGAACATGTTGAGTGCATTTCCCTGCTAGAGAACAACAGGGAGTCACTCGTAGAGAAACAACTTCATATTACTGCTAGAAATCAGATCTTTGCACTGCAGGACCTTGTGGTAGGTGCAAAGTGCCCTGATTATTTGTGAACTGCCCCTTCCAGCTTTTCTGTTTCCATTTCAGTGTAGGTTCCAACAATGATGCATAGCAGTTATGGGATGTAACTCCACTTCTATGATCAAGTAGGAAATAAAACAATAAACGTTTGTTATGTTAGCCTATGTGACAAATTTGACATTGTTGATGGTAGTGTTAGAGAGACACTGCTACTCAACGAGGACATTGAGAGGGCAGAAAAGTTGCCACTTGTCTCTCTCTCAGAAGTACCTCCCCTGGAGAAGGTACTTATTTCTCCCCTTTAAAACAGACTAGAGGGAGGTTCCTCAGGGACGGTCCTGTAGTTGTTAGAGTAACAAAAGTTCAGCCTGCCCTCAATTGGCCTCCAAGTTCCTGCGGTGGTGAACAGCAAGGCTCCACCGAGAACTTTTCTTTTTAGGAAACACATTTATACTGACTATTGAAGACCACACCACCAATTATAAATGTCAAAGTCAGTTGCCTAGTCACTTGGGGTACTCCTCAGCTTTTAATGTACATTGTCTTTTGTGGCTCCTGAGGGAGCTTTGTCAGATGGCCTTGAACTATAATTTAAAACAGAACAATGCGTGTGACATAATTTGCATTGATAGGATCCAGTGTGTTCGGAACTTGACTTGTACTTGAAACAAAAGGTTCGGATTAAAATGCATCTCCAAACTCACAGTATTATGTTGCTAGAAGAGTCACAGTGGAAGTCCAACAACAATCCAACAATAGACTTTACTATTTTCCATTGTGAAGCTCACACACACACACACACACACACACACACACACACACACACAGACACACACACACACACGCACGTACAAACCTGTCTATGTGAGGTTACACAAAGAGGCGAGCAGCCAACACATTGTTCTGTGGAGTGAGAAACAGTGAGGGGTGGTTGAGGTGACAGATAATCATCTAAAACCTCTAAAATCATTGTTGGCACTTTAAAGTTGCCAGTGTACATTCTGCAGACACAGATAAGATGCCCACACTCAATGCACTGAGGATATGTTGGCAGCATCAAAGATACAGAAGTGCATTCAGCAGAAAATATATAATTCTATACTTAGACAAAACTACACACACATATATATAATATTATGTGGATGAACGCAGGTCAAAATGTAAGTGTTCTTTTTCTGGAATGTCATGTAGGTGACCCACTGAAAAATTTGTAAAAGTAGAAACAAGAAACTAGATTTTGGAGAAGAAAAAAAAGTCTGAATACATTACAGAGACATTTGAAGTTGTTGTTGTAACAAAGTTTTATATGTCACAAAAGTGAGAGAAGCCACTAAGGTCCAGTTTAATGACAACAAATATAAATCTACTATAATTTTGGTACTAAAAAGTTTGAAAATCTATTTTCATGTGCATATGATGGATCACACCTCTATAACTATGAGCCTGTCAGGTGTCAAGGAGGGCAGGAACAGACAAGGCATAGGAGGAAAAAACAGCCATCAGTGAGAGATTAATTAGTGGTGTGAGGAGAACCAGAGGGGAACTTGGTGAGTGAGTGACTGTCACAGGAAGAAGACTTTCTGCCCACACTTTGGGTTTTCTTCAAGCTGAATCTCAGATCTGTGGCCACTGCTCCAGGTGGCTGCTGCTGATGGTGGAACTGAAGCAGCTGTGTGCACCTGCTGCCAGTCTCACACCTGGTTCACACATCTGGAACTTAATCTTCACTACACATGACTATGCTTTTGGGTACAGATGAAGGAGTGGAATCCTACATTTTCCCCTGCACAAAACACATCCATGCATGAAAGCTAGCTTAATGCAGCCCCAGTGTCCTTACAGGCAGGAGTTTGTACAACCTGTACAAGCACAATAATTCACCATAATGACACATTTTGAAGGCAAGGGAAAACTACAAAAAGAGAACAGCTCATTAAATCACACCTGCCCAGATTCACTACTACCTACTAGTGCACAGCGGCAGTGCATCGTAAAGAAAAACAATCTGGAATTTTTAAAATATAACAAAAATTGCAACAGCATGAACTTTTTTTGTCTAATGAACAATAACATCAACAACCTGTAACTTTTGCATAAACTCAAAATGTCAAGAAAAATAATGTTTTTGGAATTGAAAAGACTTAAATACATTCATAAATTTAATGTAATTTCCAAAATATCTACTTGTTTTTAACACCAAGAAATAAAAAAGTATAAATACTAATACTACATTTAATTAAAAAAAAACAAAAAAAAAACCCCTCAACCTGCAATTTGCTCTCTGAGTAACTCGATGCTATGCACACAGATTGCAACGTAGGTGGTTTTTGTGTGACTTAAGTGTAGGTTGACTGTACTTTTACACCAGGCAGTAAAAAAAAGACAGGAATATAAGTCAGGTTTATTTATATTGAAATTTTATTACTTCAAGTCCTCGAGCTAAAAGGCTGCTCTTTGGAACAACATGCTGTAACTAAATGCACACACTTACACATCCTGTGTCTCTAAATGTCAGGCTGGTAAACTCATCACAGCCACACTCCCTCTCGTTTTATAGGAGGCAGAGAGTAACAGTCCATGTAACATGCACACACACATACAGACTGGGAAGCTCGTTTTTCCTGTCTTTACTAATTGCACAGCCCTGAGTGCAGATATCCAGACACCCAGTATCATGTATTTTGCTGCTGCAGCGCTTGCACATGCCGTCTTTCAGCTTGTAGTTGGACACCCACATTTACAGTTACATGTGAGCACACCCAGACCTTTGTACGCGCTCCAGCAGCAGGCAGCATCGCGTGCTGAGCAGCTCCCCACTACATCCCAGAGCCAAACCCTCCCTTCTTAATCAAGCTGATGTTTACATGCAGCGCTGGGAAATTTAAACTCTGAATGCAGGTTTTATTATTGTAAATAGTTTTACTACATGCCATTGTCCCACTTGTTATTGCCTTGTAACAGAAGCTGCATAAAACTGTCTGCATGTTCATTTCAGTGTCTGATTATCACACAGTCTTAGACACAGACAGAATGATGTTTTTATCAGCTGGGTCGACTGTCTAGTGTCACAGTACTGAATAATGTATATAGATATTATAGACTGATGTGTTTAAAGGGATGATCAAGTGTTTTATGCCCACACTCATTACAAATGTAATGAGAGTCTAAACAGATCACTTATTGCTTTTGTTGTATTTTGTCTTTTTGCACAGAGATCCTCCTTCAAAAGGAGTAAAAAATATATAAATAGACCAGTTTAAGAGTTTTTGGACAGTATGTTGATTGTACATATAGCGAACTACTCCAGTGATCAGCACACAGACATTTTTTAGTTACATAAAACTCCTGTGAGAAGAAAAGGCGTTTCGTATTCAAGCTAAATCAAGGTCATTTGTTGCATTATACAATGAAACTAGAATACAGCGGTGTTCTAATCTGACTTGGTATAATGAATAAAACATTTTTTGTTGTTACTTGGCCATGACCCAATGAGTCTCCTGACGGTCCCCAGGGCAGAAATGAACTGTTACTCTAGAGCTGAAATGCACAAAATGAACTGTGTTTTATTTTCAAGCAAAAAATGTCGATAAATCATTGGTGCTCGCTAGAGAATCATTAATATTTTCTCTGTTTCTCAGCTCAACTCAGTAGATTTGTTATTCTGACTGCTGGTTAGGGAAAAGCAATCTGCTTTGACGGATATTCTGACGGTGTTCTGTTTTCTGTGGTTACCTGCCACACTGAAAAACAGACGCTGGAGAATGAAGGACCTGTTGTAACTGATAACCAGTGATGCGAGTCTGTGAATAATCAAGATCGTAGTAATAGTGAATAATCAGAGGACTTTTGGGGTCCTGAGCGTGGAGCCCTGCAGCAAAGACCCACTAAACCTGGTGGGTGGGTAGGCCTGATTGTGACACATGTAGAGTTGTATTATGGTTTGCATCCATCAAAAGCTTTACAGAAAACAGTGTACAGACAAAAAAAAAGTATTGACCATCCATGGACGTTTTCCCCCTTTTATTGGTTTTCACATTACATCGTGATCACCTATAATTTGGCTTTTTTTTGGTCAGGAATTCACAAAAAATACAGTCTTTAATGTCAAAGTGCAAGCATATGCCCCAAAGTATTGTTAACAACATAGACTGTATAAAAGATGAGTGTTGCAACCGGCCCCGAAAAATGAAGCCAACCCGGAAGTGTCAAAAACCTGCAATATCACTACGTCCGCTAGCTGCTGGCTCCAAAAAGCCCTGGCTCCCATAGACTGGAATTGGAAAAGAAGTGATCACAGATCACAAAATACTGCATTCCTACAGCTCAGGATTTTTTTCTTATTAGTTTTCATTGTCAAATCCAGAGATCAGGTGGCCAATCTGAAAATAAATCAATACTGAATTTTTTAAACATCGTCAACATTTTGCGGGGCAAGGGGCGTGGCTGGCTTGATTGACAGTCGGCAGCGACGGTGCAGAGGAAGCGAGCAGAAGGCGGTAAATGTGGGCGGGCAGAGAGGGCCTGCCTCTCAATCCGTCTGACCAATCGCTGCTCCTATGGCTCCGCCCCCCTCCGACGATTTTTGCGTCACTGGCTCCAAAAATCCAAGATGTCAACCAGGAAGTAGCAAAACCCTGGCTTCATTTTCTCAGTGCAGAAACCAACGGTTGATGTCACGGTAGCTACGTCCATCTTTTATACAGTCTGTGGTTAATAATTAGTATTATAAATGTCAAAATAAGTGATTGCATAAGTATTTGCCTCCTTCAGGTCAGTATTTAGTGGATGCACCTTTGGCTGCAGTTACAGCATTGAGCCTCTTTGGAATGGTCTCAATCAGTCTAAACATCTAAATACTACAGTTTTTACCCCATAGTTGTTTTGCAAAACTGCTTAAACTCTACCAGTTGGCACCAGATTGTGAGTGAACAGTGAGTTAAAAAAAGAAAAAAATTAGCTTGATAAATGAACAGCAAAATAAGTCTTTTTGAGTTCTTACTGAATTTGAAAAGGATGAATGGGTTATAAAGCACATGGAAATAGGCTTTTTTATTTATTTTTTTCAAAATTGTCACAATCTGAGGATCTATTCATCGAGGTGCAAAGAGTTATATTGCTTGACCTTTCATGGAAGAAAGTCCAAAGCTTTATCATTATTTGAAACATGACACCATCTGGTTTAATAGAAGCCAGCAGCTGGTACAAGTACGATTTTTAAACCACCACTGTGAACTTGCTATCTGCTTAACCGCAGAGCTAGTTAGTGGTTCCCGAAGGACTTTTCCAGTTAGACGTTGTACTATGACCAGGAATATATCCTTCAACAAATATGTATACGTAAGCTTGTTTGTCCAGTTCTTATTTGAGATGGTACATAAAATAACACGGTACCAAACTGCAACAACCAATGAGTCTGTAAAACTCGTTAGATATACTTTACAACATACTAGACTGAATGCTTTGGGGCTTATGTGCTTCTGTGTTACTGCTGATGTAATATTTTCTTTGAGGTTTGATTTTAAACCGATTCGCTTCTGTTCAGCTGAAACAAAATTCCAGTTAGTTGCAGCAGTTCTACGCCTCTCATCTCTCTGCCTCTTCTGGCCTCTCAGTTCGTCTGTCGTCCCACCACCCTCTCCCTGTTCTGCCCTCTGCTCACCTCGGGGCGAAGGTATGATGGTGTTTCGATAACCGGGTTGTGCTAAAGATCATATATCGTCACTCACCCACAGGCTTACGGGTACGCTGCTGAGAGATGGATGACTGAGACGAATGTTAGGATGCAGGACCCGCTTCACTTTCCTGTGTTTGGGAATATTTGGGGCTAAAATATTTATTATCACCCTGATCGGGGCTTTTGTTTTTACCTGGAAAACTGATGCGTTTGATATTGCAAGCATCACCTGGAGAGTTTTCTCAGTGGTCTCTGAAAAGCTCAGGGTTAATAGTTCAGTGTTGATTATTCCAAATCACCCGTAAATCTGACAGAAACTCAACATTTCCTCCCTCCACCATCTGACAAATATTTTAATTAAATTCTGTTCATCAGTATGATTGATGGGATGCCGAAATGTGACATTGCCTGAATCTTAAATGGACAGAAAGATTAGGAAAGAAGACAGAGAGCACTTTCTGATGTTGAACAGCTCTGATGTTGTTACTGAAGTAAAGCCACCATGTCAGACACCTGCTGATATCCAGATCTAGCAGACTTATTTAAATCCCGAGGATTACATTTAGTTTACTTTATCACAGGCACTCACACACGCACTGCAAACACACACCCACAGCAAACTTATCTGTAGTGGAATCATCAGTGCAGGTTCACATAGTCTGAATCACAAGCAATTTGATCCCTGATCCATTTATCCATTTGACAGGTGGGGAGTCAATGCTTCAATAGAGCTGCTCTTTCAAAAGCATGTTTTTCCAAAGTCATCCCTAAATCACAAGTTAACATCTGACAAATAGAGAATGTGTGACATGACAACTCACTGCATGATGTGACCCCTGATTCATATCTACCTGCTCAAGTCAAACCTGTATAGTTTCCACATTATTGGACTTAAAAGTAGTAACAGACCTTTATATTATGGGGAAACACACAGCTGGAATACGAGATCCAACCACCTGCTTGTATACAACCAAAAATGTTAAAGGTGCATTAGTGCGAAAAATAAAAAATACAAGGGTGAAAGTGTGTCAGTGCTTGATGATTTAAAAAGTGAAAATGTAATACAGTGCATGGTCTGCAACAATGTTTAGGTAGATGGTATGTGTCAAAGTAACACCCTCATAAATGTCAGAATCCAAGGTTTCCCAGCAGAACATTAACTCTGTGACAAGATGATCAGTGTTATTCTCTTCACTTGTTGTTAATGTTGTGGCTGTTCATTCCATGTGTACAGTAGAGGTCCAAGTGTCTGAAATGGAAAATCTGTCATATTTTTAGGAAGGGTTTTTTTTTTTTTTCTGACATGTAAACGAAGAAGCACTATTTCAGACTCTATTTCTAGTTCAACAGCTAAACTGAAGCAGATTAGTAACAGTAAACATGTTCATTCCTCTGCACAAAGATTTGATTTCCTGGAGTTGTTTCCTTTTACTGAGACTTAGATTGGAGTTGATCTTCTCACTGGAGGCTTGTTCAACTTAATCAACCTGCAAACTGTTATAAATATGACTGTGTCTCAAGTTTCCAGCAGAACATTGCTTGCTAAGTGGCATTGTGGTCATAGGAAACATGGCATCAGAACTAAATGAATGCATCAGAAGTCTGATTGTGAAAAGAGGGGCTTTCTCAGCATGAAGGTTTGCAAGGTGGCAGTGCATGGAGCTACATCGGTTGTATCCAAAGCACGACCAAAAGTTACCTCACCATTAGAAGATCAATGCATCAAGCTTTGTTCTCTGAGATATTGAAAAGCAACTTCATCACAGAGACAGAATTCTAAATAAAGAGCACAACTCCAATCAATAAGAGTCCTATGAAAAGAAGGCTGTCAAGTCAAGTCTCAGGAGGGCGAACAAGGCGAAACACTTAGTGTGGGTTAAGACACAGCAGAGTTTCACAGAGCATGATTGAAAAAAAAGAAAAAGAAAATCCCATTTACTGATGAATCCCAGTTTTAGTTTTCCAGCGGTAACAAAAGACAGTACGCACCCTTAACTGCAGAGTCAGGGATAATTCTGCTTTAGGAGGTCTGAAGCAAAAACACTTCTACTGGCTTTAAGGAGAAATGTCTCCTCGTGGGCGGTAGTGTTTTGTTGTATTTGATTATGTTATAGTGGTGGTGAAAAATCCTATCTATAGATTCTAAATGAGGCATTTAGGCACGTTAGTGGATAAAAGAGCTAACACACAAGCGATTGCAGCTCATGCAGACAGCTGCACTTACCACAGTGGAACCTTATGTGAGCTGAACGTCTCATTCTCGACTCAGAAACAGCAGTTTACCAAACAATCCCCATTCAAGGTTCACTTGTCTGCTTGTTCTGGAGCTTTCAACCGTATCGCACAGACTTTTGTTAAGAGAATTAAGCGAGTAAATGGAGCTTGAGGTGAGATTGCTCCATCAGCTGCTGCTTCCAATGTAAAGGAGGAGTTGTCAAGCTTAACTTTGAGATTGGCACTGATGGGAAGTCCTAAAGGCGCTCGGAATACTGGAAAATTACATACTGAGGCCTCTGTGCACAAATTACACACACGGGACAGCAGAGACTTATGAGGCAATATCATTTGAGGCAAAGCAACCACTTTCACTTTGAGCAAAAGTCCAAGTCTTGAGTCAAGTGTCTCATTATTAGAGAGAGTTAAGCACAATGCAAATACTGCAAGCACAGAACTTCTATACAACTTGAATGCATATAAAATAAGACAATAGACAGTAGGCCAGGAAACAGGAAGGAAACAAACCTGTAAGTCACTTTAAATCACTGCAAAGCTTTGGTCTGTTTTTACATATGGACAGCAATTTCAAGGCTTTGTTAACCATAAATTTAAACATTGTCACCGACACTCACTCACTCAGTCAAGCAAATACATTGTCACAGTACACAGTGGAACTATTTTCTACTGAAGAAAAAGTCTTTGAAAATCAGACTACACAACCAGATTAAAGATCAGTGCCCCCTTTTCATGAATAGCAATTTTAATGACAAAAAATTAGAACATTTTCCAGCATAATTTCAGCATTTAAAATATATTGTATCAGTGTCACTTGAATCTTGGTGGACTAGGGCTCATTACCATCATTTGATCATGTCTGTTTGGTGCTTGTCATCCACAGGGTGCCCGGGGACCTCCTGGTGAAGCTGGCCCACAGGGAGCTCCGGTAAAATCTGACTCTAAAGCAACTTGTGTCACAATTATTGGTTACTTAAAGTCACTAACACACTCTGCTCTTCGTTGTGTTTTTAGGGTCAGGAAGGGTTACCTGGGCCACAAGGTACACCTGGATCAAACGGAACGCTGGTTAGTAGAAGTTTTCTTTTAGTTTGCTGCAAAGTGTTGAAGTGTTTTTTTCAAATTCAATGCAATTCAGTTTGTTTATTTAATGCCAATTCACAATGTAAGATATCTCAGGGAACTTCACACAATAGGATCAATGCAATATTATGCTATAGAGAAAAGCCCAACAAATCAAAATGATCCCCTTTGAGCAAACCCTTTGGCGACAGTGGGATGAGAAAAAAAAAGCCCTTTTAACCAGAACCAGGTTCAGGCAGGGAAGCCATAAAGGGCTACAGACGATACAAGGATAGCAGAGACAGAAACCTTCAGAGTGGAAGAGCGATCTTTGGGGACAGCATCACCTACCATGCATTAAGATCTAAGTGCACATCAAGCAAAGTGCTTTTCAGATCATTGAATAACATATATATAGCACTTGTAATGTTTCCACAGCTACTTCTTTCACATTTTATGCATACAACTGAATGAACGCCATGAATGCCTTTGACAAGAGACTATCCAAAGTATTCTTATAACAGTATGTCCACCAACACAACCCATGGTGTTAGGACTGGAAGGAAACAGAGTGTGAAGACTAGGATGTTTTTTTTTTTTTTGCCTCACCTTCCAGTGTGGCCATTTAGAACAGCTAGAAACATTTCTAGCTTGGATGTGCTCAGACTTCCTATGACCTACTTTGAAGCATATTGAGGCCTTAGCTCCCTCCGGGTGAAGCTCTTTGCGGGCAGGTGAAAAGAAGCAGCTGACAACATGGAGGTAGCACATTTCTCTCTACCCCCTTTTTAGACTTCCAGCGCTTTCCATTAATCTGATGTCAATTTAACATGCTGGTCTCATGCATACAGTCAGCCCACATTGACTTTCCATGAGGGATCATGTTACTGATCTAGTTCCACTCCATGCCCATTTATCTCCCATTACCCCTTCGGGGATCCAAATATTTAAAGCATATTCTCAGTTGTTACCTTTTTAACCAGTGGGTATCAGGGTCCACCTGTTTTCACATTTGTCTTTGTGTAGTTTTGTGTGGAATCTCCTGAATTCCACATTCACATTACCGTCCCTGCAGTGGGCTCATAATGAGATCATTAATTTAGCCCAGGCTCCTTATGAGTCCATTTGATTTATTTAGCGATGTCATTAAGGTAGTGAGTGCTTGTTAATCTAGGCCAAAAGTCAGCTGAGTGTGTGTGGGGTTATGGCTGTACACACAGAATGGACACCCCCCTCTGGTAAACAAGATTACACATGGAGAGATGCAATTACAGCAGAGCTTAGCGAACACACAGAGCTCTGTGCTGGTGATTGGATTCTGTTTGTCGTCCTGCTGCCCTCTTGTGGCCAAAATGAGACGATACAGGTGGATGTAGCAAGGAATGGATTCACTGAATTGTGAAGTGACGATTTAACAGCGTATTAAATAAGGACACATTCTTATTGTGCTAAAAAAAAACTCCTTAGATGTAAAGCGAAATATCCTTGAACCAACATTTCAGCAGAAAACAGCGGAGAGTCTTGTCTGTATCCGAATCCAACATGTTTAAAAAATTGATCGTTTTAATTCAAACGTGATCCTTTTCAGACTGCGCTTGGCTCATGCTTACACTAAAGCCGTGCTACAGCTAAAAGCGTGTGCAGCCTACTCCACAGATCAGACTGCGAGGCTTTACAGAGGTCACCTTTCCACAACCGCAAGCTTCATCTTTTAGTCTTCATCCTCCTCTTTCTATTCCTGTCAGTATAACAGAACACTGCTATGACGTTATGCCTGCAGTGGGCCTCTGACTTATCTGACACACACATACAGACACAACACACATACAGACACAACACACACACACACACACACACACACACACACACACACACAAAGTCAAGAGGGAGGAGGGAAGCTGAGTCTGTGGGCAGGATGAGACACCCCTTGTATCTAGGCAACCACCTACAATCATGTGATAATAAATATACATAGAATTCCAACTAACTGTCAGTTGACCTAGGCGACACCAATCACATTTGGCATTTCAAATGCGCCTGCTTCCAGTTTGGCTTCTTATATATCAACAGACGCATGATGGCATATTTCTTATTACTTGGAATCATGTTTTCCACATCCATCTGTTGCCACATTCGCTGTGTTTCACACTATCAAACATGCTATTGGATTGTTTTAGCATAAAATGTTTTTGTTACCTCAAAACAGCTTAAGGTCAACATAAATCTTTCAGACGTCAAGCTGTGAAAACTCGATCGTAACATAAATATATGATAATATATGATTAAAGACTCTCACTCAATGAATAAATGCTGCCGATAAAGATTTACTGCTTTTCAACACTACCTAAGTTTACATACCTCATGTTATTTACAATACTCACAAAACAAAACTCTGATATAAGCCTTCCTCTTAATCAAAAGGGTGCAATTGGTTTAAATAATAATAATAACAGGTAGTAGTGATCGTAGGCCTCACCTGGATGTCCAACCTGTTCTCATTTCCAGCTGTCAAAGTTGCTGCCATCTCAGAGATTTGCACTAGGTGTCCTTTGGCGTCTGGGCAATAATGTTAATTTCTGATTTTTCAACTTTAAAAACACCTTCATAAGGAGGCTGGAGTGGTTGAGGTGGTGTAAGTCACAGGACTTTCATTCAGGAGGCTGAGCTTTGTATTCTGTGTCTGACCATTATCATTTCATTTAATTAATAATTCATTTTGTGACTTAAGTTTCATTTAACTTGCTGTTTTCTTAAGTTTACACACTAAAAATACTTTAAAGTTAAAGTGGGGAAAAGTTTGTTTGGGTGAAGATGCACTCTTCCACAACATCAGTCTCATGTCACAAGGTAAACGTCATTTTACTTGAAAAGGACGGAACCAGCAGAGAGCATTTTAGATGATGAACTTGTGCTCTTTAATTCTCACATTCATGGAGATGTGTGTAGGTCTATCATATCAGAATAGGTGTTAAAATATTACTGAAGTGCATCCAGTATGTTGAAATGTGGGTTCTGACATGACCAGGAATAATCAGCTTAGTGGTTTGTATATTGGGTTTCCAGTCCATTCTTTTAAACAAGTTGTGGTTGGGGTTAACTTCTGACAACAGGAGGTCCAGATAAATTTCTTTCTTTTTTTTTAAAACTCTGAATGGATGATTCAGCAAAGATAACTTAAATACCAACTCAGTTGAACTGCCACTCATACAGAAAGTAGAATATAAAGCTATTAAAGGTAGAACTTCATTGTCAAAGTCATATTTCATGTACACATTAAACTACTGAAGGATGAAGCATCCACATGAGGCCAGTGGGCTTCCTTGTTCAAAGAGACTCTGACCCAGGTGAGCTGGCTTTCTAAGCAGCAGTAGACCAGGTGAATGGAAGTTAAAGTAGGACAGGATATTCCACATTACATATTTAGAACTGGGGCTGATTTGTATTCATAGGAGTTGTATTTCTAAATATACTGATGTGTAATAATATTCATATTAAACCCATGTTGGGTATTCACATTTTTGGCTTTTATTGCTTTGGCTTTTTATTCAAAAGCGCCTCCTATTGTGTGTTTCTCGCTTACAGTCAGACATATAACTGGACAGGAGAATTTATTTGTGTGTATTTTTTCTGTGGCGAAGGCATGTGGGAAGATACAGCGACTGACACACAGCTCCGAGCCCGGGCTCTTGATACAGCAGAATGCTTTGTTGAATATGCAAACTGTGTGTGTGTGTTTGCGTGCACCAGTGTGCAAACGCGGCTGCACGAGTTTGTATGTGAGTGCGTGTTTTTTGCTGCGAGTGGACCTGAGCCATCTCATTTCTCCCTCAGTGCCTCCTGACTAAGCCGTCACGCACTCTGTCACATTCAGCCTAAAGCACTGTGTCTGTCTCTTTCATCTCATTCTCTCTCTCTCCCTCTCCTTCCCTTCCTCTCCCGCCCCATCCCTCTCCCCTTTTTTTTTTCCTTCTTCCCCTCAATATCTCTCTCTGTCCAGGGAGTCCAGGGACCCCGGGGGCCGCCCGGAGAGATCGGCCGAGATGGTCCCAAGGTCTGTGTGTTGAACGTTATAATTAGTTATTATGCTAATGGCCTGCTGCTCCCCAGCCGCTCGCCTGTTCTCAGTCTCCTCTAATGCTGCCCCCTCCCTGCCTGTTCTCTTGATGTTCCCGTGGAGAAAACTGCATTTTTTGCTGAGAGGGAGTCAACTTGTTTGGAATCAATATGTAGGTGTTTCTGAATATGTGATAAATGCCATCCTGCCAAGAAGGGTGCACATTTGAACTGTTGATGTGTGTGTACATGTATTTCCCTCCTCCAGAAAACACTTTTGTTCTCAGACATTTATGCAAAGTGAAGTTTAACACTTTTTTTTACTTCATTAGGCGGCTAGATAGGATTTGTCATTGCATGAAATTGGTAGAGACAAATGAAAACAAAAATCATTTTTGTGACTTTTCTCTAAAAAACCTCCACAAATGACATTAAACTGACCTTTATTTGTAAAACTGGTGGAGGGCCCCTCTAAGGACACGGTTTTCATCTTCACAGAGACAAGCACAAGGGGCACAAGGACATTTTCATATTTCCCTGAACTTGAAATGCACATTTCCTGTCCCTTTGGAATCCTTGTACTCAGCACAACATGCACAGCACAAACATGGAGGAGAGGAGGGGGTGAAAGATGGCAGTTTCATGCATATGATGGTAAAAATGACCTCTTAGACGTTGTTCTGAGAACCAAAACTAGGCCTGTTTTTAGCAGAATGTCACCTGATGAAGGGGCGATTCCATTAGTCAGTGGGCAAACATCAATAGACATGTTCAATTATGCACATCCTGACGAGTAAAAGAGTTTCGATTGATGGTGTTAAGTGGGGCTTTGTACAACAGTTTGTAGTGAGCTGAAGATTCTTGGCCGATTCTTACATTTACACCTGCAAGGAAGCCTCACCATCAGCTGATTAAACCCCCTCTGAAGTCTAAATTGAGCCTCTGATTGCAAATGGAACACGCAATATGTGAAAAGTGCAGGTTGGTTTAAAATGCGTAGACGTGTTTGCTCAGCTCTCTTTTACTAATTCTGCGCATCAGCACCAAATACCAGAGAACACAGAGCCACGTCCCTGTTCACCACGTCTTAGCAGCAAGTGCAGTAATCCTTTTTGGACGCTAAAAAAATACGACTGTAATCATTTGCCAGTTATCTAAACAAGATAATTATAGTAAATATTGATGTGATTAGCCTGAAAACAAGTTCTCACAACCTTTATAGAACAGCAGTCACTGTTTGTTTGTTTTTTTTTGAAAGATCCCTATTAGCAGAATGCCATAGCAATCAGCTAATCGTCCTGGGGTCCATCCCATCCCTCTAGGTCTATGCAAAAACCACCGAGCAGGTTTTAAACAACAGCTGTTGAGCCAAAGTACTTTCCAGTAGAGCAATAAGATTGGCTTTATGAATTTACAAAACACATTTAAATATTAAAGGGGCTTATATTGTTATTAATTATGGAGGTCACCTTGACTAATGTCAAGTTAAGACTCATTAAAAATATACCTGGAAAACTCGACAATCCATTGATGCAGCAGTGGAGATGAAGAACTCCCTTTTAATAGGAAAAGACCTCCAGCAGAACCAGACTTAGGCAGGGCAGCAATCCACCTCGACGGGGTGGGGTGAGGGTTGAGGAAAGTAGAAACAAACAAGAAACACAAAAACACTTGACTGATTGGTGGGAAAACTAGACTGCAGATCAGACCTGTACAGCTCCAGAGCCAGACCAAAGACAACACAAGATTCTTTAGAACATCCATCAAGACACAAAAAAGCCAGCTGAGAACAGCGACAGATTTTCCAGCAGAGATTTCAACTCCTGAAGAAGAACCAAGTATTGCAGTTTTTCCTGATTCAGTTCTTAGTTAAACTAGCTGACTGTATGAACATGATCATAATCAGCTCCATTTCAACCGACTGCTGCATCAAAATGCTGCTTCCAAGCAGCACAGGATTCGTAATGCTTCACATTTCCACGTTAGCCCCGACAGCAAGACACTCCTCTCGCTTAGAAAAGCTGTCTGTCCTCTAAATTCGCTGCTGTGATTGACACGGCAGGTTAACAGGGAAGAGACCAGTAATGGGACTGGCTGAAAGGATAATCATTAATCACTGCGCGCTGTGATTTACATTCCACTTCACTTCAATCCTTTGCACGTGTCTGCTTCACCTATATGAATGCAAATAGCAGCTCTGCTCAGATATGCCCTCAGTGACCTGTGTGCTGGTCTCTGTGATGTTAAATGCAGCTTTAAGATCTGGATTAGCGCTGATGATGTGGTGAAAAGAAGGATCTCAGAAGTACCATCAGACAGATGTGTGTGTGTCGTTTATTTTAGGGAACGTGTGGCGAGCCTGGAGCTGCTGGTCCTCTTGGTCCACCAGGACAGAAGGTGAGTGGAGCCTGACTTCTACATGTTCCTTTTTCACTCATATGACAGTTGATTCTTTCACATATTAAATAATTCTTCAGCTCAAAATCACACTTCTCACTTCCCTGTTGCTCGAAATGTAGGTTGTAGCCCACGTTTCTGTTTGTTCTGTGAATAATATTGTCTGTTTGGCTCACGATTTCGACCAGTCTATGAATGCCATTCTTTTCTGATCGTCTGCTACTTGTTGTGATGGCAACCGTGAGTTGTGAACAATGACATACCACAGCTGAATTGCTCTGTGATGCATCAACACTAGAATTCAATGGGCAGATGTACTTCTGTGTGTCCCCAGAAAGATTCCCAATAAGGTTCATCAGTGGACTCAGTGAATATGAACATAAAACAGTGCTGTATGTATCCATTATTTCCTCAGTTCACCTTAAAAAAACACTTCTTCAAACAGAGTTTCAGTGTGTATCACTTCAGGCATGAATTAATTAGAAGATAAGAAGAAACAAGGTAGCTGACTTCCATGAAGAGTGCACTCGTTGTTTAATCATCCAAATGTTCAGACCTCACTTGCAGAGTTGTGAACTTAATGTGCACATCGCCAGGAAGTCCACAAGGGCTGGAGGCTGTCCTCATCCGCAATTTAATCAGTCTGCAAGGGGTGTTAAGCAGATGTTCTGTGTTTGGGCTTCAGTCTTCACCACTTGGAAGATTACCCATAGCTCATGACAGTGTTGTGATCTACCTACACACAGTTTCTAGTATATTTATATTTATATGCAATTTCTATATAGAAAACCCTCGGTGGAATTATTAAAGAAGATATTGAAATATTACAAATAAGGTTTTGGCTGAGGTGGAGAAGTTGGCATATCTATGAAAACAAATTGAGACTACGTGCGATGGGAATACATGATGATGTACATGAAGCAACAAAAAGTAGCAGCAGACAAAATCATCAGATGTTTGGCTGTAACAGTCTTCACATTAACCCCCTGCAAACAGTTCAAGGATATTTTTTTGTTTGTTTGTTTTGCTCTTGTTACATTTTTTCCTCACTGTGGGCTCATTTTTCACTGTAACATAAAGCCCTGCACTTCTATGGAAACAGCACAGCCATGACTAGACGTAGAGAGAAGTCAAGGATATCTTCTGTACAGTACGACACAATTACAGTTACACAAGTCATAACAGAGAAACTTGAATTTCTTGGTTATTTATTTTACAAAAGCTAACAAAAAATGCAGGTGTTACCTACACCGGAAAAACATGTAGGCTTTACACGCCACAGATATTGAACTATTGACATTCTTACAGCCTCTGCAAACTCTGAAGTTTTCACACTACTGTGCTCAGCAGCTTTAGATGGATGTTTCACCATGCTGAATGTAGTTTCCAACAGCTTGGTGGCAACTTTCCTTCTCTGAATACCACTTTTGAGCTATGCTGCATTTATTTATTGATCCAGCATGTTTTATTCTCTCTTTTGTTGTCTGTGTAAATGCAGCCTGCAGTTCACCTGAAAACTCAGATTGTTGGTCACAGCTAAGGCCTCCATGATTTTTTTTTTTTTAAATCTGGTGCAAACAATTTTTTATTTATTTAATTTTTTTCAGTTTTGAATGAGGGCTGCAAGGTGGTTAGCATCGTTGCCTCGTAGCAAGAAGGTTGCCGGTTTACATCCTGGTGAGGACATCTGGGATCTTTCTGCGTGGAGTTTGCATGTTCTCCCTGTGCAGCGTGGCTTTTCTCCGGGTTCCCCGGCTTCCTCCCACAAGGTCCAAAAACATATTGAGGTTAATTGGTGATACTAAATTGTCCATAGGTGTGAATGTGAGTGTGCTTGGTTGTCTGTCTCTAAGTGTAGTCCTGTGATAGACTGGTGACCTGTCCAGGGTGTCCCTCGGCTTCACCCTCAGCCAGCTAGGATAGACTCCAGCCCCCCCGCGACCCTAGTGAGGATTAAGTGGTGTATAGATAATGGATGGATGGAAGTTTTGAATGAGACACGTACATTGAGAATTTTTTTCAGGTGGACCATATGTTGCACCTGTTTCATCCAATCTAATGGTTCTTTTTGTTTTTATAGTTTAGAACTATGATGGAATTGTGTCATTTTTTGTGATGTTTTAAAGAAAAGGAGTTTTGGGTTCAGGGTCATAAAACTAACAGAAATGTCATGTTTTCGATCATGCAATGGTTTAATCGTACCGACTGCACAAACAGCATCCCCAGCTGTTTATCGTGACGAGCCAGCTCCTAAGCATTTGCATAATGATGGAAGATGGAAACATTAATTAGCATTTTACTCGGCAGATTTTCTCCAAATTTGGTTAAAACTTGTGCTACACTTGAATGGAGACCTAGCAAATGTCAGAACCACTATGAAGACATGAGGAAAAATATTGGGTTGAGTTTTAGCAGTTTTGATTCATCGCCAGCTCAAAGTCTGGGCTTCAAGGGCTCAGTCTGCATGCTGGATTCAGCCAAGTTATTTAGATGGTTAAATGCACAGGCTGTTTGCAAAAAAAATGCTGCTTTTCCAAATTTACAAAACATAAATATACAACTAAATGTTACAATAGCAGCACAAATTACTATATAATGTTTTTACAGTCCTATCTGATAATGTAAATCATATTTTGGGTTCTGTAGGTGATCAGGCTCTTATATAAATTTAAAAAAAACAACAAAAACATTATACATTATGATGACAACTGAGAAAACAACTAGAAAAGCATTTTATATATTCAAAAGAATTGCACATTTCTACCATAACTGATTTATAGATGACAGAATAAGTTAACTTTCATGCAGTTTGTCTAAACAAAGAGTCAGTATCGGATAGCATGTACACTATTTGTGCCTTTACTCCTCGGTCCCACAGAGCCTACCCTGTCGCCCACGTAAAGGTGAGCATTTGAAAGAATTCAGCTCGGTGGTGGGATTCATCCTGTCAGCCTGTACTTATTTAACCAGCCTGCAGTCTGTATCCTCCTGATGAGTGACAGCTACACTTTTAATGCCACTTGTTTGTTAAGTGACATGTTTCTGAGCAATTACGCCCACAAATGTCATTTTACACCCACAAATGTGATTTAAAAAACAATCTGAGTTGTCTCTGCTGCGCTACATAATTACAGGTAACTTTGGTTCTTTTCAAGGTGCCATCCTTCGTGTTACTTCAGAAGTGATGAGTTCACGAGTAAAGGAGTGCTTAAAAAGTTTTCACTCAAACATCTGTAAAACCTGTATTTAACCAGCTTTGATTAAAGGCTGTTCCAGGAGACGGAACAGGCAGACACACAAACACACACACACCTGAAACTTTTAAAACACTTTGCAAAGGTTTTATTTCAGCACTTCTCTTTTTATCTTCTAGATAAAGAAGCCCAAACTAAGTTAGTTTCCAAACAAACACACGATGGACATTGCTGGTTTCCACTCTAGTTTAAAAGCTACAGCATCCACCAGCTCTTTTCTTTTGCCAATGATCAACAATCTTTTAACCCTCCAGGGCTCAGCGGGCGAGTCGGGCTTTCCAGGGCAGCCCGGTTCCATGGGGCTGCCAGGGTTCAAAGGCCATAAGGTGGGAGTCAACTCAAATAAGAACACACAGAAATAAAATAAAACAGACAAACCTGCATGATTTTATTTGCACTTAAGGAAGTCTGCGAATGGCACCAGAGGCACACTTTATGAATGATTTATAGCGCTGCTGTCAGCAGTGTACATGATTTACATGTTGTACTGAGGAAATGTTGACAGCCTAACATAATACATACTTGTTGATGTATTATTTATTTTGTGCTTAGATGACATGATTAATTTTAATGGGGCTGAAGGTTGTCCTTCACACATCAAAAGCAGCATGCTCAGGCACATAAACGCAGAATAAACAGTCCTGATCCAGATCAGTGTGTTGAACATGCTGTTTGGTTTGCTGTTCAGAAGCAGTCAACAGGACAGGATGTTATTTTTCTTATTAACTCCTCAAACAGCATCTTGTTATTTAGATGTCTCACTGTCACCTGAATGTAAGGTGGACCTGTTCTAATGCTGAGTGCTGTCTTGTTAGGGGGAACGAGGAGAGACTGGCCCGAAAGGAAACCAGGTATGGATGGGAGGTTTTTCTTCTTCTTCTTCTGTGCACTTGGTCATGAGTTTAAGTCAGTCCCAAGCTTGGACACAACTGCTTGTTAAAGGGTTTTTAATATTGTTTACATTATAGAACAAAACTGACAACATCTGAACTGTAAAAATGAAACAAGACAAATGAGGTCATGCAATGTAAAGCGGTGCAAGTTAAGCAAAATATGTGTTAAATGTAAGATTCTTTAGTCTCTTCTTGAGGTCGTCACCTGGAGCTTTTCCAGCAGTCTTGAAGGAGTTCCCTCATACGCTGAGCACTGGTTGGCTGCTTTCCCTTCACTTTGCAGTCAAATTTATCACAGACCATATGAGTGTGGTTCAGGTCAGTGATTTTGGAGGCCAGGTCATGTGATGCGTGGAGAGCCTGGAGAGTTTCAGAGCATTGTCTGCTGGAAAACAAACGCTGGTCCCACTGAGCTCAAACCAGATGAGATGATGAGTCGCTGCAGGGTGTTGCGGTAGCCATGCTGGTTAAGTGTGCACTGAATTCTGAATAAATCACCAACAATGTCACCAGCAAACTCTTAAGTTTGAGCCAGGATTAGATGCCAAAGCCCGCTTTGTTCCCATATCAATTTAATTACAAATGGCTTAAAGGTTAGCAGGGAATTATTGCTCAATGATGCCAAAGAAATTCTACCTACCTCAACTTGACTATTGCTAACTCTATTGAACAAATCCTCTAGAGGGAACTCTTGGGCTTCCTTTCTGGGAGCATTCGTCATAAAAAAAACAACTTAACAGCATTGAATTCTTACATTCTTGGACTGACTGACCTTCATGTGTTAAAGCAGTGATGGGGTGTTTATCTTTACTCAGCTGAGTGGTTTTCTCTGCTGCTGTAGTTTAACACACAACACAGCACAGCCGACGTTCTTCAACACATTCAGAAGCCAAATAATTCCACTTATTGAATTTTGGCAAGACTGACTTGTTACCTGGAAAGCTTGTTCCCATATGTTGACTCGTATGCAAAGCTAAATCTAAAATATGAAATATATTCTGCTTTGTTTACAACATAAACGCATGTTTGCTGTTTCTTAGTTTTGTTATCTTTCACATTGTTCTGCACTGTAGAAAAAGTAAGAATAAACCCTTTTTTTTTTTAGTTAACTACAAATAATTATTTAGTGACAAAATCCTCAATGTTAGAGTTGATCAAAAAGCTCAACAGTCCATGTGCAGAAAGGAAAACATTAAAAAATAAATGAATCGCAAATGTATTCTGCTCCATCACCACTTACAGCTCGTGCCCTTTTTGTCAACAACCATCGACCATTAATAAAATATCACACCGTGGCTGATTAAATACTGTAGCTTCAGGCGACACAAAATGCTTTAATTTAAATTTTAATTGAATTTTTTAGAGTGTTTTTAAGGAATACTTTTAGTTTTTTTTTTTTTTTTTTTAATTCGAGACTCAGTAGAAAGGAAGCAGCCGGGAAACAAGCTGATAACTTGCAGATGGATTTTCAAGTTCTGGTCGCAAACATGGTATTTCTTTTTAAATGTGTCAGAATGAACACCAGAGGAATTCACTCATGTTATGAGGCACAGCTTGCATGTTGCATATTTGATGAAACAGGTCCCTGGGTCACACGGAGGAGAGAGATGCCTTGCTGTTTTTGCAGAGTTTATTTCTAATTTCAATGTTGCCACGAGGAATAAAAGAATTCAAACCTATGTATCAAATGCACCATGAAAAAACTGCAACACCCATTCTTTGGAAACCTGCATTGTTGTGATTCCTCTTTGTTCCCGCCTGAAAATAGTTATATTTCTTGCCACGTTCACCTTCACCAAATAATAGCACCAAATCATAACATATGTCATCTCAGTTTACATTGTATGGTCAAAACCTAATAGTTTTATAGAGAGAAACCTGACAACCTTCCCTCTTGAGCAACACTTGGCGACAATGCCCTTTAACAGGAGACCTCCATCAGAAGCCGAATCAGGCTGTCTGCCATGCTGCTACTACTGTAGTGATTCAGATCTATACAGGTGATTAGGAAGCATTAAAGTGGGTTTCAATCTTCTTAGAATTTGGCAAGCGGTGTGATCTAGTTTCCTTTCTCTCTCTATATGCAATATATGTGAACATTTCTGATGCTTTGTACATAAAACAAAGCAAACTTTAGGTGCAGACTGGCAGGCAGACAACAACACTTTTCTTGTTGAAACAGTACTTTGGTTGTTCTTTTCAGAGCTAAAGCAATTAATTAATTAGTCAATGAACAGAAACTTTATCAGCGAACTGATTAATCATTTAAGCCATTTTTTTTTCTGGCAGTAGCACCAAATGTTCTCCAGTTCCAGCTTCCCAACTGTGAGAATTTTCCTCACTCTAATTTTAGTGCGGATTTTTCTGACCAGCCTGTTCTGAGAGCAGAGCAGAAAATGTCTGACTCTACACTTACAGCAATTAAAGATGTGTGCAGCAACTATTCTAGTGATTCAGCATTGCTGTACTAATTTGAATGTATTATGTTGCACTGATTTTCATCATAGCGGTGATTAGGGTATGTGGGCTGTTTAAGTAACTTCGGCACGTTAGATTAAGTGGAAGAAGTCAATCGAGTCTAATAGAAGACCGCGGTTACATTCAACGCCTCAGCAATGCAGCAGCTTTTTACACTTCTGCCATTGTGAAGTCGGCATCAGTCTCAAATTGAACAACGCTCTGATTCTCTCCTTACGTGCTCTAATGGAAGACAGCGCGGTGGCTCAGAGGAGCAGAGAAAGCAGAGCAGTGTGTTACAGTTCTGCGGGATGTAGTTGGAAAGCCACACACACGAGATAAAAAGTCAGGTTTGTTAAAGGTCACTGCGAGCCAATTCCTATCCGCTCTCTCTCCGGGTTTCTCTTATTGGCTGCTAGTGGTAATCATGACCTTTTCTCCATTCTCACACACACACACGCACACACACACACACACACACACACACACACACACACACACACACAGAATGAAGACATGGACTGGCACACACCAGCACGTACACACAAGTCCACACACTCTCATTACACACATTCAATCTATCCTTTGCAAACACACACACACACACACACACACACACACGCATTATGAAGCTATGCGTGTGTAAACAAACTCGCACAAACCTACAGTCAATCATGATGTGTCTCTTTGCAGGGGGAGCGAGGCATAGACGGCGATCCGGGGACTCCTGGTCTACCTGTAAGTGTAGAGTCATTCTGCTTCCACTGGGTGGCAGCGAAGCTTGTGTTTCCAAGGCTTCAGCTGGACTTGAAGTGTGTGTGTTTGTGTGTGTGTGTGCACAGTTACATGAACCCAATGTCCCCACAAGGGCATGAGGATGAAAAACAGTCCTCGCTTGCAAAGAGCTAATTTAGGCTTAGAACTTATGTGTCTGGTTAAGATTACAGTTACGTAACGCTGGCTTTGAATTATCAGCAGGATATTACCGATAATTCAGGTTTTCAAATCAAATTTGAGAACTGATAATGTATTACCGCCAGTACCGTAATCTAATTTACACATACTGTTCTATTCCTACTGTTTTTGTAGCTTGTCTGCATTTAATAACATAAACCCCCTCAATAAAAGTCACCATAAAACTTTATCACAAAATAAATATGATAATCATAAACTCTACTAACACAACACCTCTCTCAAAGTGGCTTTACAAGGTGTTTTACGAGATTAAAATCCGACAGCATATAAAAATACATAAAAAATGCAATAAAAGAAAACAGTACAATCAAACGGTAGTACGGAAAAAGCAAGGAAGCTCCAAACAGTAATATGAAATATAGTCTAAAAGTAAACTTTTAGCAGGGACTCAGGAAGAGGTAATTGGTTTGGCTGAGCTAATCTATTTAGGAGAGTTGTTCCAGACTCTCAGGGCCCCAACGGCAAAACCACCACCAGCTTTGGTATTCAGGCTCAAGCGTCTTTTTGACGATCACAGTGCAAAGGTTCAGAAATGTTGGCAACAGTGAAGAGGACACAGTGCAGACACTCAGCTGGCTGGATAATGGACATTATGCTGGATATGAGAGGTCAGTTTGTTTCTAATCTGACAAGGTGAGGCAGGTAGGACACAGGCAGGAGAGCTGTCCCACAGGAGTTTACATTCTTCACAATCAAATCAGTTAATGAGCCCATGTTGGGCTTTTTTTTGTGCATGTAACAGGTACACAAACTTAGAGAGTTTGTCGCTTGTACAGAACCATCATTATTTCTTTTTTCTGAGGCCAGATGACCAATCAGAACACACTTTGCATTTTGGGAGGGGGGCCTTAAAGAGACAGGAGCTCAAACAGAACACTTCAGACAGAAGGTGAAAAGAGGCGCTGTAGCAATTCACAAGAGAAAAATAACATGTTTTTGAAAGGGTTAGGGTTAGGGTGAGGGTTTTGAATCTTAAACGAGCATAATGTTGACTCTTTAGCTTTACTACAAGCAGAAACTTTGAGACTTTCATGCTGATTTAAGGCGTACAAAGTACTCTGACTGCAACTCACTTAACATTTTATGGGATAAATGAACTGAACTCTTGCCTCCAGAAACAAGGGCAACCCAGAATAACTTCTCCCACTTTGCACCTCCAGTCTCTGGTGGCTGCATAAGGTATTCAGGATTAAAAGAAATTCATTTTGAGATGCAATTGTAAAACACTCCAGTATCCAGCTGAATGAGGAAAGACTTAGCTGGAATCAGCTAAAGAATGAAGGTAGAAAATGTGCTAATGCTGAACAGATGGAATTCCAATAATCTTGGGAAATATTTTCAGACTGTTGGCAATGAGGGATGATTGATCGTGGCAACAAGGTGAAATGAGATGAGAGGAGTAGGACTGCATAATCGATCTAACATGTTTATCCACATTGAGATTATCATCATCATCAATAATTGGTAATGAACAAACATATTGATATAAATGACAATGTGGGATCTGCAATTTCCACTTTTTGAGCCAAGCTGTCTAATTGATACTTTTTTTGGGAACAATACCAAATGAGTAGCATTTAAGAATCAATCAGTAGGTATTGATCACCGAGACATCGATCTTCACATCCCTAGACGGATTAGACAATGAGTCAGAGGTGTGTGTGTGTGGCTGTGTTTGTGTGTGCACAGCACTGGCTATATTGCATCATGTGCAAACAGAGCTGTGTAGTCCTCTGTGTGGCACTTGAGACAGATAAAACGATTGTATTTTTCAGCATGCAGCTTAATGTTCACACTCTGTAATTCTGCAGAAGTGAGAGCAGCCCAGCCTCCTTGTGACACGCGCTCAAGGCTAAATGCATCAGCAGTGAATCACAAGTGTGTCACCGCTGAAATGAATGTGACATATTTTTGTCTTTAGACAGACTTCCTAATTCCTTCTGGGTAAAATAAATATGGCACTGCAGTTCAGAAGGGGAGGGAGGAGGGTGTGTTCCACTTAAAGTGTTCTCTGACTACCACTTGTCTTCTTCCAGGAAGTAATGAGGCGTTCACATGTAGCTCAAAAGTGAGGTTCTTGTGCACGATGATTTGTGCTAAACTCGGAGACACAGATACTGACGTGCTCCTCCAGCCTGCTGTGACAAAAACAAAAACAAAAAAACTGTTTCTCACTTTAAACAACAGAAAAATATTAGCATTATATTTGGAAATGACTGTTGACACTGCTAGCATTCAGACGCAGCATTGTGGAAGCCTTTAGACAGCTTTCACGGCTCAGTATGTAATCAGTGGGCGTTAAGTTAGAAGAACCCACACTGTCAAAAAAAAAAGAAATGTCTACGAAAAGTCTAAAGTGTAAGGCAACAAACCTGAGTAAAATTTGGAGTAAGTTTAAATTAAATCTTATGTTCGATCTTTTCCAACTAAAACATTTACCTCTGTCGATATTCTTCAAAGTACAGAAGCATATTTGTCCACATTTGTGTCAAAATCCTCCCTTTCGACAGCTGTCACTGCACTGATGGAGTCACTGTAAATCCAGAACCATTGTTCTTCAGTAGGACTCTTCTTCTTCCACACTTAAGAAGTGCATGAGAAGCAGACATTGTGCTTTGGAAAGTTTTAATTCAAATTAGAGAGAAAACCATGATTAGTAAGTAAGTAGACAGATTAAATTTTTTGCCATTTGAGAAAAATAAAACGATTTCTGGAATGAATCCTGGGAAGTATGCAGATAAGTTTTTAGAAAATAAGAGACAAGCTGGGTTTTTTTAATCCGATTTTTACATTTTCTGACAATTTAATGCTGATAATTTAAGTCTCTGGGGCTTAAAAACCTGGAATGGTTACATCCATAAGAATTAGTTGCAGTTTTTACATTGTAAAACAACTTGTTAGAAGGTCAGTCTCATTGGCTGTGTTCATCAAAATGTAATATTATTTTGAAAATTGAAAAACTTGAAAATTGAAAAGCTGAAATACACCCGGTGAAGACTCATAATTCAACGATCGAGGAAAAAAAAAGGTTTACCCCGTTTCTTGCCTTTTCTGTGTCTCTAAATGTAAAATTGTCTCACAGAGCGACTAAAGGAACAGAACACTAGGAAGGCTTCGATTGAAATAATCAGCTTTTCTGAGGGGTTCAGTCAACGGTGACTCAGAGATACTGTTATGTGAGAAAATCAAAAGAGCAGGGGGGTGCTGCTCCTGCAACTCAGGTGACACTTGCGTGAACTTTTCTGAACACCAGCAATGTTATGCTTCTTGAGTGTAGAGCAGTAGCAGAAGGCTGCAGGTTTTGTTAGTTTCATTTCATATTTATAGGTGTCCTGTTGCATCTGTAGTAAGTGTGAGTGCAGATGTTGGCTGGGCAGATCACAGTTTCAGTTTCGCCTAAATAAATGCCTGCTGGTACGATATATCCTGTGTCACCGCTGACAAAATGTCCTAAAAGCAGAATTCTCTCTAGATCTGCTTTATTTGTTTCCTTCAGCACTAGAATGGCAGAAATCCCTTACCAGGCAATGACAGACAGGAGGAGGTATGGAGCAACATGAGGAAGGGTTTTTATGTAAAATGAAACACTCCCAGAGCCTCAGATATATATCACAGTGCTTAAATCTACAATGACGCCTTACAGAATTGGGGTTCCTACTGAATGGTGTTTTTTAAGGACTAACACATGCATTTTTTTAAAAAATCGCATTACAACAAGTAGAAAAAGATAAAAGCTTGAGAGAATGCATTACAATAACCAATCTAAAGTGTTTTGTAAGCCACCAGTTTTGATATAAAAAAAGTGGTTGATATAAAAAAAGTGGTTCTGCATCAGCAATGCAGAGCAGTGAGCATAGCTCCTCTGACATACTGTCTCAGCCTTTGATATGTAGCAGAACTTTCTAACTGTCTTTCTCTATTTCTCCCTCCTCTTTTTTTTTTTTCCTCCCCATCCTTCCCGCTCTCTTTTCTTTCTTCCGTCAGGGCGACGTGGGACCCAGGGGAAGGAAAGGAGAGGTTTGTCGAATTAGACTTTGCGGTATTAGATATAATCCATTCTGTCTTATTCTGCACCACAGTGAGAAGCCCTGTCAAGCCTGCACGGCTGCTATAGAAGACTTACAGAGCCAATACCTTCAGGCCTGGGGAAATCTGGCCCCCCGGGCGAAAATATACATCACAAAAGCACTCTTTTCTAAAGGCGCACACATCTGAAATATCAAACACTTACTGTACTGTCTGCAGAATCCCAATTTATGGAGATGCAGCTTCCCTAAGTTGCTGCTATTTGTAGAAAATCATTTAATACAAGTCGACGCTGTTTTAGCATGCTTTTTGATCACTATTAAAAAGCAGTGAAGGAGTAGAAAACTTAGTCCTAATTGACTGGTTGCTAAGTGTTCCATTCATGCGTATACAGTTTGACATCAAATCGCAAATCAGAATTTTTTTTTGTAATTATCTAAAACAACATGATGCTAATTTGAGGAAGAGGTTTACAAAAACTGGCTTCTCTTTTCAAACCAAACACTGTTGATTTCATGAACTGAAATGACTTAATAAGCTAACTGTGAGTTGCTTCAACATGCTGTCTTCTGCTGACAGCTTAGCGCTTTCAATTTGTTTCAAAAAGAGAATATTGTGAAAATGTCAATGTTAAATATGCAGTTTATGAACATCCATGCCATAATGACTGTAGAAGACTGAGGTAAAAAGCCACACGTACATGTGTACTGGTTTGTGTGGATCAAGCTTTTGCTGCTCAGCTGACATACTTACATATTTTTATGTAGAAAAAGTTCTAGAATGAAAAATAACTGATGTCTCTGGCAATGTTGTCTTGGCTAACACTGGATGGTGTCCAAACTTCCTCAAACCCCAGTAAAAGCAGGAAGAGCTGCTTTAACCTAAAGCCTTTAGTATCCAGAACCAACTGTCACATGCAGGACAAATACCACACACAGGAGGTAGTTGTGTACAATGCTTTGTTAGCATGACCCCAAACTAGGAATGATAATGATCAATGATCAATAATTAAACTGATTAAACATATATGAACTAATGCTGATGTCAGAAAATGTGGCTGTGGTACTGAGCCTCTTCATGTTTAGTACGATGTGAGACTGCAGCTTGATACTGTCAGTGTGATGTGAGGAGGCCTTTTCTTGGACTACATGTAGTTTCATGTTCACAGCAGAGATTGTTGTGTAGATTTAGCTGGTAACAGGTCACCATGACAAAGACTTGTGTGGTAGTTAATGACTTCCAGCCAGACTTTACAAATACATACGTTTTATATAGCGCTTTTAAAAAAACTCAGAGATGCTTTACAAAAAACATACCAACGGAAACACAGTGGATAGAAGAGATGAAGTATTAAAGTGTGATAGTGTGGTCAAGGAGGAAAAGCCAGTTTGATCAGCTGGGTCTTGAGCTGTGATTTGAAGTTCTGGAGGGAGTCCGATTGTCTAATGTGCTGCAAACGTCATGTGTCCTTGTTTAAAAGATCTACATATGGAATAATGTCTGCTGCTCTGCGTTCATTAATTGACTATTCAATTGGCAACTTTGCTGAGACCATTGTTTTAAAATTAGCCTTTCCACTTAATAATTGGTCGGCCATTAGACCCCGAACTAATGATTTATGGTTATTGGCTTTGGTAATAACAAAGAGATAGTTTAGGCAGCAGGTTATTAGCTGGACATGCTGAGGGTTGCAGATTATGTTTGGTCACACAAAGACACTGTTTCATCCGTTTCTCGCAGGTTTTATCTTTCGGCATTAGTTTCAGAACGAGAGAATAAGACATGAATTTTAAAACTCTTTAAGGTTCTTATATTATACTCCTTTTAACAAGTTAATGTAAGTCTCACATGTTCCCAGATTGTGTATTTCAACTTTCAGCTCATATTCCTGCATGGATCATTAATTCTATCATGCATATAATAGCCCTGGTTTTAGCCCTGCTCCAAACAGGCTGATTCACTGTCTGTAGTTATAAATTCAACTGAGCCGCTGCTGCCCACATCCTTTTTCGGGATAAGACTGCGGCACACATATTTCTGCATCTACTCTGTTCAGTGGCCCAATCCCAAACTCCACCATAAAAACCAGGCACTAAACCCTCACAGGCTTTACTGATGTCACAGCTGCAGTGTTTGAGCGTGTGAGGCTGTGCGAACTAGAAATGGTATAAAATAAGAAATTGGACGCACTGTCGTAACATTACACGTTATTTGCAAACATTGCATGGTCATGAAATTAAAAAAAAGTGAGTTTAGACTCGTATTTCAGTTTCGATTTGATTTGCTGCTCCTTTCCTGCCTGCCCCATTCATGTTTAGTTTGTCTACATTTTGTGGTGGACAGGACAACCACACACATAAGTCACTAGTTCTGCTATGAGCTATGGACAGGTATTTTGTTTTACAAGTGCTGAAAAGTCCTTGAAAAGTTGTTTTAGAGTCGCCATGCACTTGACAGTTTGACAGTGGGACAGCTGTAAGCCCTCACACACTTAGAAGAAATGGGCCTGAAAGTCAGAGAGTCCATGAGTGTGGAGACTGGGACTGGGTCAATGAGGGGCAGAGAGGAGGAGGAGCCGCTCAGTGTTGGTGCTTGTCCTGCTGTGATCCTACAACAGACTGTGAACCTAAATGGCTCATTCGGAGAGACACTTCCTGATGTATGATGAAGAGAACAAAACGAAGGCATGGCCATTCACATATTTTGTGGTCCCTTAGACAGGATGACGTGGATATGTTCAAAAACAAAGAAAAACAATATTGTGCATAATTTAACCCTTGTAACTCCTCAGTGTTTCTAACGACAGCAAAGCTTGGCAGACCTGTATGCCGTTACAGTTGTTAGAAATGTTTGAAGGTGGTATTCAGTTCCATAAATTGGTCAGTTACTGCAAACAAACCCCAACTTCACCTTTTTTTCTTTGTAATATGAGATTTTCTGCTGTCCCTCCTGCTGTTTCAGAAAGGAGTGACAGGTGATGAGGGCCACAGGGGGCCTGAAGGAAAGAAGGGTGACATGGGTCACATGGGTGTTGTTGGTCCCAGGGGATTTCCTGGCCAGGATGGGTTGCCAGGCCAACCAGGCCAGCCAGGATATCCTGGAAAACCTGTAAGTGAACCACCTCCTGACCGCTTACTTCTAACGAATGCTTAAAAAAAAGAAAGAAAAATGTGCTGAATCATACAGTCAGTGACTCCATGCCTGTAGTGGGGGAGTTGTGTTTGGCAGTAATGGCGTCACAGCTGTCTTCGTGTGTGGGTGACATGAAGATGGAGAATGGAGCATTGAGAAGATCCTGTAAATCTGTAGGCATACTTAATCACAGGTTGAGCCTGTTTTCCCAGTCCCAGCGTGGATTCAACTGAATCAAAGTGTAATTGTGTGTTCCAGGGCAAGCCTCCCTCAGATGAACATCTTCTAAAGCTCTGCACCGATGTTCTGCGTAGTAAGTATATGTTTGTTTTTATGTCACTCTGCTGTGAACCAGAGTGTGAAAGCTGCCTGAGACTGTTGTCTCAAACACAGACTTACACATTTTGCACAATACCTTAAAGCCATTTACAGTGATTATAGCTAAGTGGCATCAATCAGCTCAATCTGCTGGACTATTTAAGTGATTATGCTGTCTGCAAAAGCGTGGCGTAATGCTAAATTTCACAAAACATAATGGATAGTTTTTGTTATTTACCTTCACTGAATGAAAATAATCAACCACCTCCTGTTTTTAGCCTTTATACCAAAGCAAAAACAGAAGAATTATATTTACTCTCAGTCACAGTGTGACTGTGTTATTCTTGTTCACTTCAGCATAGTTCTTTTAATGAAACTGCATATCATCATGGCTTCTTTTTAACCCAGACTATAGGTACGTATAGAAATAATTAACATGTTTCAAACCTATTTTTATGATTAGATTTTGGCTGCCTGTGCCCTGCACTGGAGTCACCTTATAAATTTATGTGAAATACAGCAATAAGCGATTATATTATATGAGGCTAGCAGGTTCTTTAATTAAGGTTCGACTATTTCCCAGCAAGTATTTGACTGTTTATACAGTGTGCCACTAAAGCAGGGGTCTCAAACTCAACTTACCTGGAGGCCGCTGGAGATAAAGTCTGGGTGAGGCTGTATTCCACAAAAAAGGGTTTCAATTATTCAAAAAAAAAAAAGTACATCTGATCCAATCTTGTCAATCTATATTAATAACAATTCTGAACAGGAAAGGTTCTTCAGAACATTGGTTTCTCTTACCTACTCCAGGCAGCGCTTCCTCTTACACAGCTGAGCCACATTTGGCTTGAGGGAGAAGGCAACTGAGACCCTCAGTATGGCTTGAAGATGCTCATCAGTAAGTTTGGACCTGTACTTTGACTTATTAAAGCTCACGGTGGAGGAGAGCTTTTCACACAGATAGAAAAAAGTTAAAAAAAAGAAAGCATTTGTACTGGGTGACAGGATATATTTTCCCTCCACTCTGTGCCAGCCCCAAATCACGTTTCAAGTGACTAACGTTGCTAATTCGCGTTGCTGTCACGAGCCTGAGCTATGATAGCCCACAAGTGATAAAAAATATAAAATGCCCAGGGCAACGACTCGCGTAGGTGGGTGTGAGAGAAATGCGCAGGCCGCACTAACACTGAACTTTGATGTCAAGTAGGGGGCCACAAAATATCATCCCGCGGGCCTCAGTTGGCCTGTGAGTTTGAGACGCCTGCACTAAAGTATCACACCTACGAGGACACTTCAGAAGGCTTCACCAAAGAATGTCACAGAAGGATAGTTCTTGCTTTATTTTTCAACACAGCGTCCCTTTAACATCAATGCACTTGGTCCACCGATGTTCAATGTTCTTCATCCCTTGGCTAGATGTTAAGTGAAAATTACCTTTAAAGGCAATGAAGGAGGAATCAGACAAAAACAAGCAAAAAATTTGACGAGCGAGTGTTGATAGACACACAGTCACTTACAGTATAAAATCAAAAAAATCTCTTTACAATCGCAGACAGACAAAAGTCTTATTCGAGTAGACAATGTAAGCATACAGTGACTGACTGTGATGGCAGGTGTGGTTGCTTTTTAACCAAAGACCAGTAACTGGATTGAATCTTTGATGAAAGAATATCCCACAACTGGGAAGCTCAGTGTCAATAATGTTGATCTTATTCTGGATTATGGTAATCTGTCCTCAACATTTTTATGAAATAGGGGAGGTGCTGGTCCATCAAATGGGTTTATACATTAAACAAGCATTATGGAGTTTAACAAGCTTTTCCCAGACAATGTATGACAGCCATAAAAGCTTTTCAGATTATTGTCCAGGACTGAGAGTTTGTTTCTATACAGATACAGGCCTAATTATTGCATAAAGTAAGTCCCAGCAACTAGATGCCAGGTATTTTCTAGTAAATCTAAAATTGCATAAATTAAAGTTTGCTTATGCAACAACTAGCTTAACTTGGTTTTTAGAACTTAGAGTCCACAGTAACATCAGAGTATTTGCTTTGTCGTGACTCGGCCTGCCTGCTACGGGCCAGTGATGATCAGGCAGCGTCGTTACAGCATATAACCGATGTAACGATCCTTATCTTAATACTTCGGGTCCTCAAAAACAAGAGATACAAGATGGAAAAAGTCTTCAGAGTCTGATGTAAATAATGTTTATTCGATACAGAGGCTGTGCGAACAAAATTGCTAGCTAACAATACGTTACATGACCTTATCTACGTTTGCCAACTCCTCTCTTTCCCCCGAAAAACCCAACCCATTTTCTTCGAAACTAATCAGATAGCATGTGCGTCAGGCCTGCTGCATCCCGGCCTGCCAACAGGTCTCAGGCTTCAGCAGATTTCTACTGAGTTGGATTTTTATACAGGTTTGTTCAGTATATTCATACATTTTACATATTATTATATTATTTAATTACATTATGTCTTTTTGGTTAACTTTTCCACATCACATTTTAGCTTCATTTCCACGCTTACTCAAACTTCCTAATCATATCTCTACGTTTGTCTTTTATTTAGCTATAAAAAATCAGCTTTGTCTTTTGCTCAGATCTAAAAACAGCTTTTTACCTCATATCTATACTAAATTTTGCTGGAAAGACATCACCTCCTCTTTTTTAAAATCACGAAGTACAACACAGATCTTATTTTCAGCAAGAAACAATGCAATGTCTATTGCTGCACCACAGATTACCAATGTCTTGTCACCCTCACCACTGTGACTGTGAGGAAATAACAATAACAGGAAATGATGATCTATAATTGCTTTGTGGAGGCTTAGAGGAGGCGTGAGACAGTCACTGTGTCAACTGTCTCACACTGGACATTCCAAGACTGGTTATATCAGCTACTATGCAGCTGTGGGTGATAAATACTAGTGTGGACCTCTCACTGTCCCTGAATGGGCAAAGATCACTTCGGTGAAATAACGTAAGGTCTTTACTGAAAAAGGAAAAGAAAGACAAAGTTACAAAACATGACCACATGAATAAACTTGCCGGTAGCTGCTGTCAGTTGAATATGAACTAATTTATTGACCATTTTATTGGTGTAGCTCTGATAATCTTCATGATATGTCACTGACTGGAGGATAAAGGAGAACAGGTGGGAGGGAGCAATTATTCCAATTAACTTAACATCCATCCATCATCTATACACCGCTTAATCCTCACTAGGGTCGCAGGGGGGGCTGGAGCTTATCCCAGCCGACTTAGGGCGAAGGCAGGGGACACCCTGGACAGGTCGCCAGTCTATCACAGGGCTACACTTACACAGACAACCAAGCACACTCAAATTCTCACCTACGGACAATTTAGAATCACCAATTAACCTCAACATGTTTTCGGACTGTGTGGGAGGAAGCCGGAGAACCCGGAGAGAACCCACGCTGCCCTTGGAGAACATGCAAACTCCACACAGAAAGATTCCGGTGCCCCCACCGGGACGCGAACCGACGACCTTCTTGCTGCGAGGCAACAGTGCTACCAACTGCGCCACCCTGCAGCCCATTAACTGAACAGAAAGCATCTAATGACTATGTTGCAAACTGTTTCCAATGTGGCACCACCTAACAGGAGAAACAGAGAAATCCTGAATATTTCACACTGCACCTGCTGTGAAAAACAAAATCGAACTATAAATTCCCATGACGACACATTTACAGGGTACACACTTACACAGACATATATATGGCTTTACAGTCCCTTGTGGAAGCAGTTTTGCTATAATATTTATTATACCAATCGTATACTCAGCATCTTCTGGCTGTGCCCTGCAGACCAACTCCCAGCACTCCTCCAGTCCCTGGCTCCTCCATCTAGATGTGAACCCTGCCAGAGTGTGAAGGGACCCCCAGGTGAGCCAGGATTACCAGGACCCAAAGGCTCCATGGGAACCCCAGGCTACCCTGGCAGAAGTGGTGCTCCCGGTTACCCAGGACCTCCTGGAATGCAGGGTCCCACAGGCCTCAAAGGTTTGATATGACAAAAAAAAATGCCTTTATGGGAATAATCCACTCCTTTAGCACATTTTTATGTTATCTGTAGGCCATGCTCCCTCTTAAGACCACAGCGTCTGGCCCACAAAATCTTCCAATCTGGCTCTTTAGCCCGATGAAAACAAGGCAATAAATAAAAACACATCATCATGAGCAAGAGCTAGGACAAAATTTACTGCTGCCTTCATCAGCGATTAAAATCAAAACAGTGTCAACGACTAACAAATTGGATGTGTTGATGTTCACTGTACCCCATAAAACAAGATCATTAAACAAGTGAACATCAGTGAAAGTCAGCCGAGCAAAAGACAACAAACACTGCAAACCCATCCCAATGAGCTGTCTGTGATTTATCACCACTTCAAGACTGAGAGTGGCTAATCAGCTGTGGAAGATTCCACTCCACTGCTGCGTAGGGTTTTTACTTGTTGGGTCAGAAGAGCAGCAGCTTTAGAGGTGTGAAGCCAGTTGAAAACATTGAGGGAAGAGAACTGATTAATGTATGTACTGGATGTAATTTTATGGATGCCTGCATTCCAAAATTTATGTAAAGGTAATTGCGCTAGTGTCAATAATTGCTGGCTAACTAGATGAAACTGGGTGCAAAATTAAAGGATCAGCCGAAAGTTTTTATGCATCAAGATCGCTGTTGTTGTCATGTAGAGGACTACTCAGGCAGTGAAATCCTGTTCTGTAATGTCTTCTGTTTCCGTTGGAGGCACTTAAGTCTGAGAAATCCAGATGGCCTCACTATGACATTATCAGGGTTATTTAAAGCCTGCTTTACAAACTGAGAGTATAGAGTTTGAAGGATGTGGAAAGGTTCCAGGCATGGAGGGTCTGATGAAAGACACTATCAAGATCCAACATTTTGGATCATCTGAAGCGACACCAGTGACCAGCACTGAGGACGCGGTAGCCTCTGCTACATTGATTTTCTCCATTTAATCAGTCTCACAACTTTATGGTTGTACAGAACTAAATCATTGGAGAACTTGTGAGAGAAAGTTTGTGAGAGAATATTTCAGTTCTGATAACTGCTGTCTTTTGCTATTTCCACCGAGCAAATGCAGCTGAGATACACAACTTCAAAGTGCTTAAATCTCATACTTTGCAGTTTATTACCAGTCCAGATGTCTGTGTACATGTTAATATAATTTGTTTTCATTTTGTTTGGCTCTATATGATTCAGAGAACAGACGCTGTTTAGCATTTATTATTGAAACATTTCAGATGTTGAGGAATGGTGCTACACTAACTGCATCCTACTGACAGCTACATACAGTCACAGTAATGGCAGTGGCTGGTCTGTCAGTCCACTACTTTGGTCTACACTAAAATATCTCATAAATATTGTTTAGATTACTATGAAATTCAATGCAGATGCTCTTCTTTTCTTGTGACTGAATCTTTCTGACTGTGGTGATTCACTACCTTTTCAGTTGGTGCCAGAATGAGGTTTTGTTTTTTAGTAAAATATCTCAACAGCTATTAACTGATTGCCAAAAATTAGAGATCTCCATTATCCTCAGTTACACTTTGTATTTGGTGTTGCTTAATGAATATTAGCACGTTAACACACTGAACTAACTGTGTGAACATTATACCCAGTAAAATTAAATAAATAAGCATTGACAATGTTTGCTGGCACTTCGTATACGGCACCACTGTACAAAGCAAAGACTCACAGATCCATCAATACAAAACTAATAATTCATCTGATGGTTCATGTTGTGATGCCAGAAGGACGATGGGATTGTAAAGTTGGGTTTAACAGTAACCCGACCTGGACAGACCAGACTTTAACTCTAGTAGCTCAAGGTGGTTTCTTCACCAAATGTGCCACGCTTGTCTATCTTTTTACAATGGCAGTAGTAGGTGGCCATTTTATGGCCTGGTGCTGTTTTCAGGACCTCCAGGGTGGAAAGGCTTAACAGAACCTGCTGAAGGAGGCCAGATTTATTTGTGCTCAGTGTTGACACTGACCAACAGCAAGCTGTCTTGACAGTCTTGGTAGATTATTAGCTGTGTAACATCATTCACTTTGATTTAGGTCCCTTTTTGAGACTAAAACCTGTTCCACTGAACAGCTGTGGTTTGCAGACTGTATTAAGACAGGAATTGCTGGTTTAAAAACATCTTTTGAGTAAACTGAACTTATTTATTACTGAACTTCAGACTTTCTGTAGCACAGTCCTCGATGATCTGACTGAAAACAAAAGCTCCAATTAAGTTCTTTCTTTTTTCCTTGTTGGTGTTATGTATATGCTGCAAGCACGATCACATTGTAGCTGCAGTGTAACGATGACAGTCTCAAAAACACAAATTCAGACTTCTGTGGTTTTAGAAACTTCGAGAAGTAATCCTGTAAACTTGCAAGGTGAGACTTTCTGTATTCCTCAATCTACAGTCATTCTTAAGAATCCATTTTTGGTTTGAACATGTATGACTTCATGACTCCATTACCACATGCTGCCACTGTCTAACATAAATTTGTATTAAACAGTTTGTGTACACAGTGACCAGTCTGTGAAGCATAAGGATTCACAGTCTATTGCTGTATTTTAACCCAGATATATTACGTCCACAGGTGACGTGGGAACAAGAGGACTCAAAGGAAGCAAAGGGGAGGGTTACCACGGACCTCCAGGACCACCCGGACAGCCAGGTACAAATAGTAGACAGCCTACCCGTCCGCCTGTTCTGTGAGATGTCTTCACTCATTAAGCCATTTTGAGGAGTTGCAACTATTTCAGCAAACTAACCATGATGTTCTGACATTTCAGATCAATGCGTGAGTGCACTTTTAACAAAAATGCATGAAAGCTGTTTGTAGTCTTACATTTTTAATGCAAATGTGGCTTGACCTGGTTTGAATTTAAATTTCAGTGCTTACGTCTAGTGGCAGCTGGCATGAGGGCGAGTTGGTCTAATATCTCATCATACGTACACAGTGAGAGCGGATGTTATTTGTGATCCAGCATTTGCTTTATTTTGTAGCTACCTAAGAACTGTGGTCTTATTAAATGGATCTTTCTTCCAGTAAATAAGGCAGAATACCAGTGACAGTGTTATTGCTGAGTTCTTTCTATTTTCCCTTTCTGTGTCACCATAGGGATTCAAGGTCCCCGCGGCTTTGATGGAATCGGCCATCCGGGCAACCAGGGAATTCCAGGAAAACCAGGACCACCAGGAGATCCCGGTAAACGGGGCAACCCGGGGCTTCCGGGAGTGTGTGATGTCTCCATGTGTTACCAGACCTACAACCTCAGGGAACATTACAGCAAAGGACCCAACGTCTGAGGACAGGGACGCGTGGGAGAGGCTGCTTTTGACTTACGCCCAAGTGTTTTGAGGAAGAGATTTACTGTATCACTGTTGACTCTTTTATGACAGAGTGTGTGAAAATATCTGCACTGGAGGCAGATGAACCTCATTAGTTGAGTTGAACTGAAACAGGCAGTGCATTGATTCTTGATCATGGAATTTTAGGACCAAAGACGGTCATCAGGCTAACAGTTTAACTTACCGAGATACAAGATACTTTAAACTTTCAAAGTTTGAACAGATGGTTTCAATGATGACTTATAATCCTTCGTCAGTCGGATGAGCACCAAATTGGTTGTAACTGAGTTGTGTTTTTATGTAACTAGCAAGAGAACTAGAATTCTTAATAACATCGAAAATAGCTACCTCCTCTTTTACCTGAGTTATTCTGTGTTTAAGTTAATGATACTCAAGGCTGTGCTGACGGAACCTAAATTAAATCAACAGCAAGTATAAAATAAAAATTAAAAATGGAAAAAATTAGCATGCATCACAATGACGCTACATAAACACGCACGATCTCCTTTAAATGTGGGCTAATGTGGCAAAAAGATACAAGCGTGACTCTGCGTGACCAACTGATAACATCGAAAAACTCCAGCAAATGCGCCTATTTAATCATGATAATTCTAAACCGTATGTGTGGAATGGAAACTTTGGTTAAAAGCTGTGGTTTCTTAACTGCAGTTTGTATCAACCAGTGAGGTTATTTCTGTCTTCAGTGCAGCTCTGCCTCAGAGAATGATTGTATCGGCAAATTATGTGAAAAGTACTGCACCTGCCTTGATGATGAACTTTGATACGCTACAGTGAAGGAACGGGACGCACCATTTTTACATGATTTGTCTTGTGAAAGGTCAGCTAACGGCGAGGTTTGTCCAAGATAGGAACCTAAAAAAAAAGTTTACTCGTAAATGAACAAAAGTAAAACAGTCGAGGTAGATTCATAGCTCCATCCACAGCCGTGCACTATTTGACTCTCAGCCTGCTTCTTGTGCACACTACATGTAATCCTGTCTGCTGGAAAAAAAAACATATTTATATCACCTATTGTGTACAGAACAGCAGAGGTTGTGCTAATCCATAACTGTGACGGGCGGGGTTGTAAGAATCCCGTCACTGTCTGTTTTTCACCCGTCAGATTTGTTTTCTTGTTTACCAATATTGTATAGATGTGTTTTGCTTTGCTTTTCCCGTGAGTGTGGATTATTTTAAATTCTCCAATAGTGGCCTTAATTCACCTCCATCTGCAGAGAGAACATTTTATAGTGGAGGCAGGCTTAGATTATTGACTTATTTGTATTTTTCCACTGTTTTGTAAGTGCATCCTGTCATATTTTAGAAACAAGCTCACATTTTAATATGCTGCTTATGCCATTTGCTGCCAAAGCTTAGTCAAAAGTTTCCTAATGTGTCCCTGCTGTCTTGATAAATCTTGAATATTGCGCATCTCATACCACACTGCTGCTCTGAGTTTCTTATCCATGTTTTAGTGCTTTTTAACTCCCTACTT
This sequence comes from Stegastes partitus, assembly GCF_000690725.1. Lineage (NCBI taxonomy): Eukaryota > Metazoa > Chordata > Actinopteri > Pomacentridae > Stegastes > Stegastes partitus. The sequence goes on along the minus strand of NW_007578566.1, from coordinate 236,573 downwards.
GTTTCTATTTAATGTCCTTCTCCATTTTTTTGAGTTGAAAATTCAATACTTCCTGCACAGCTCAGAGGCCATGATTCTTCCCATCCTTGGTCAGCTTTTAATTTGCCATCCACCTTGTGTGTTGGTGGGTGATGTGAGAGTAGAGAGGGTGCGCCCATTGGACCAAATTACAAATCACCTCTGCTTAGAGCGGATTGTTGTTCTATTGTACAGAAAATCAGAGGAGCAGAGTGTTGAGTGTGCTCGTCATGTTTACTTTTCTGGACTTTGTCATTATTTAAAATTAGGCTAAGATTTTTTTTAAAGGAAATCCATGACTCTGGACACTAGAGATGTTACAACAGCGGTAGTACAGAAGATGTTGGTGAGCAAGGTCCATGTTGTGGTTTGCAGAGATGATTATGTTATTGCTGGGTTCAATCCAAAAAATATTTTGCAGCAAAATCTATCAAAGGGGGCAGAGTAAATGTGCATAAATCTTTTTCATATGATTCGACTCTGGTAAATATTGACACTGAAATTTTAATAAACCTGTTTAGCAGTGCTGACCTTTGAGAGCTTTGGAGCACAAAATGGAAAAAATATGGTAGCACACTAGTTGTGTTGCAACAGCCATTTATATTCAATCTGCTATGTTTGACGAAAAACATATCAGGTTATTAATCAGTAATGAGTGAGCAATCAATAGAAATTTCATGCTTTGAATAAACATCTTATGAACACTGATCAACCATAACATTAGAGCCACCTGCCTAATGTTGTGCACATTCCCCTCAAAACAGCTTTAAACCGTAGGAGTGTGGACACAGGACTTCTGAGGTGTCATGGACATTTACAGGGACAGCCTCCTAATCCAAAACTGAGGGTTTGTTATGTTTGTCTATGTGACAAATTTGACTCTGTTGAAGGCAATGGTTGAGAGGAGACTTCTACTTGTCAAGGACAAGAGGGCAGAAAAAGGTGCTCTACAAGAGCAATTCTTTGCTGTCAGAACATGCAAGTTTTGGGCTGTCCTAAAATAACGTGCGAGTTCTTGCAGTGGCAAATGGCCGAATATTTAGATTGAAGTAACATGGCGTTGTACCAAGATGATCGATGTTATTTACTTAGTTTGTCAGTGGTGTTAATATTGTGGCTCATGGCCTTTCATTAACTCTGTCTTAAATAGCTTTTTAGTCAATGACATGATACACAATTACTTAGATCAAAACCTAGCTAGCATGCTAGCTGTTAGCTTATCAATTTTTTTGGTTTTAGCACGTCACTTGTCCCTGCAATCAGCTGTCCTTATGTCACCAAGTCGCACTACCTATTTCTTAAATACTTTTGCATTAAATTTGTTATTTGGTTTTTTGATGTAACAGGGCCTTTAGCTTGTGACCTGTTGCTCCTTCCACCCTGCTGTGGTTTAACTGGCTGCCCAGATGCTTCCAGGCTCAATAATATACACAATTGTTTGAATTTCTTAAGGTTTTTTTTTTTTTGTATTTTGCTCATTTAGTTCAGCATGTGTTTTCTCTCTCTTTGTTACAAGTTGTTTGTCATGTTTTGCGGATTTTTCAATCTTCTTATTTTTGTTGGACCCACTCTTTGACTATTTGTTAAGCATGTTTTGCTTTTGCAGTGTAACACAGTAGGCCCACAATGTGAATGGATGGATTATTTTCGCAATTATCTGTCCATGCTTTTGCCATATGGTACAAAAAAAGTTGACACGAACTTGGCATTTTCCTGCAAATATGTTTCATGGTAACATTAATAGAAAATAGTCTATTCTTTAGCCCATCTAAATAAACTTAGAAAAAAGAATTCAGATCAGAGAAAGCAGGTCTATGGAGCCAAATAGAGCAGCTCCATCAGATCCAGGTAGAGAGATTTAGTAAGAATAAGCTGCTTCTGGCATCATGTTGGCTGTTTGTAACAAAAAGAAGTCAGCATTCAGCTACAGAAATAATCAGTGAAAGAATGCATGTAACAACTAGGACAGGATGTGCTCGTTTAAAAGAAAAAAACACATCAGAAAACTGCATTTCTTTTGGCATTTACAGAAAGCATTGGTTGTTTCACTGGAAGTTGCTCCTCTTTCAGTTAGCCAGGAAGACACACTCAAAACCCCATGTATGGTTTGGACTGATAAGACAAACATATCATCACAGACTTGTAACCCCTCTAGATGCCTTAGGAATGGGTTAGCGGCTCTCTGTGGCATTCTCAACTCATGAGGCCAATTTCCAAAGAAATGTGTTGCTCTGAAAGTGTGTCAGGGTGTCACTGCTGTAGTAGTCTGGAGCCACGATGTAAGGGCTCTCAAAAAGTGCAGCAGAATAATACTGGTTTTAAAGTGAGTATCTTCCCAAACATGTATTCAGTTTCCAATGTTATTTGTGTACAACTCTAAAATTCTAAAGCCTGGTTAGTGTCCCCTTCAGTCTGTGTTGCTTGTCATATCCCACAGTTTCTATATATGATATTGAAACCAACAACATATCAATCGTTCTGCTAGATCCTTTCAAGTGGTTTGAGTTTAAATGCAAGGGGTAACTAAAACCATGAGGTTCATCTGAGGACCATGAGTGTGCCATACAAATGTCATTGCAATTTGTATATTAAATTGTAGCTTATTTTGTGTACATTTATAATTTGGGGGTGAGAGTGGTGTTTGGGGGTTCAGCCTCTGTGGAGCATGAATGTGCTCAGTACATTTATTCTATTCAGTGGGCTTTGATAGCAGCACAAGTGCAAACAATGGAAATGTCAGCAGACAATCCTTTTCCTTAAATGACAACGTCCACATACAACTAATCTGCATTTATACATACAGTAGGTTTGCCGGAAAATGAAGGGATCTGCTCAATGTCCATTCATTTGCATTTGTTTTCCTTGTGTAAAGCTGGTTTTGTTCAGGCTCAAAGCACTTGGTTTTAAAGTTCAGGCAATGCTAGTGGTAATTACATATGGAAAAAGTCAACACAGAATTAAAGCGCAATTTTAAACACATTTTGTACTTGATTTAGAAAAAAATATTACCTGAAAAATAGACTCTACTGATTTTAACCATGATGTCGTCGGAGTTATCTGAGCTTGAGGTTAAGAACTGGAAAAAAAAGAAACATTTTGCTGTAATGAAAGATGCTAGTTTTAGATGCTGCAATTTGATGCATTATGGGAAATGTCGTATCTGGCATTTTTCAGCTAAAAGTCAGGATTTCTCGGCCTCTGCTGTTCTGATTTTGATCGTTCTACTTTTACTCAGCCTCTTGTGAATCCTCTCACCTTATGGAATTACAACATGCGGTCACTGGAGTACCCCTTTAATCAAGTGTTTCACCAGCCTAACCCAAAAACAAATGTAATGCATGAACACAAAGTGAAGGTTTTATGGTAAATACTTCTGTTTCATTCATAAAGCCCAGCCCTGCTACGACTTTCCTGTGGCATAGTGGACAGGTACCATCCAGGCAAAATGTATCTTCTAACACATATTTGTTGATGCAAAGTGGAAGTAGATACACAGATTTTGCAGGACACTGGGTTTTAGCATAAACATACAAATTCTCGAGGGAGGCTGGCTATTCATGAGAAATCCTATTCCTAGAATGACAGGAAATACCAGAGCAGAACCTAAAAAATTTTTCTAAGAAAAAGAATTTTGCTCACCAAGCAGTTGGTATATCGACTATTGGTAAGATAAAAAAGTGGGAAAATAGTAGCGTAAGCTCAGGTAAAGATCCCAAGTGTCAAATGTTTAGTGCACCTAATCACCCAGTCCACCTCCTGCCTTAAGCTTTTTGCAGCTCTGCAATAATGTCATGTTACTTCCGCTTTTGCGACTGAGCAAGTTCCCGTTTTTCTGCTGAGGACAGTTGCACATTTAATGGTGTGACTGAGTCAGCAGAGGTTGGTTTCAACACTGTTTCCATCGGTGTGTTGTAGGTGTCAACTTATCGCTACACCATCAGCACTGCAGAAAACATATATGCCGGGGCTCCAGACTAACTTTTTCACTGGTAGCACCAGTACGACCAAATTTCTCATTTGGTTGCACCTCCCACCTTGTCAAAGGAAAAACATATGACTTGCTAAACATTTTCTTATCGATAGACTCTACAGTTTAATGATGTTCCCTAAACGCCCCGCTTTGCAGGCTGTTGTAGCTGCTGTTGGAATCTGTGGTGTGCAACCAAAAATGTAGGACACAGTACACAGATGTTGTAAAAGTTTTACTTCCAACCACTGTGGTTAACACGGCAGCTTCCTGTGCCGGTTACGGCGACACTCATACAACTAAATGATCATCACGCATTCACACCTATGCGACCACTTGAACTTTTAACCTGCACACTCTCAAAAATAGGTCACAGTGTGGAGCCCTGTATGCTGTGGGAAAGTTGATTTTCCAGTGGAGATGGTGATATAATTAGTTCACATTTGCTGTGTGCCAAAGTTATTATGAAAAAATGTTTCATGAAAACACACATTAACTATGTCCAAAATCAGGATTTGTTTGTATGATGTTATCTGTTCTCTGTATTTGTAATATATTCCAAGATGCATCAATTCATAACCTTTTCAAAGTTAATATTATGTCTCATATCCATGAGTGCTGGAAGATGTAATGTTTACAATGGTATTTTTATATATATATATATTGTACAATTTGCAAATACATTGCATTATAATGTAGTTTTGTTGTAAAATTATTTTATAGTAAAATAAACATCGATTATGACTTTTCATGTCCTTTTTTTATTCTAATTTTTTAGAATTACTTCTTTTTTTTTCAGTCAGTGCAGGTTTTAGATGAAGGCCTGCTCTGACTGATTATACCACTTCTTAATCTGTTCAGTTCATGTTGAAACAAACTGCTGTGGTCACACATTTAGTGCAGCTTGTTTGTGGTCTGAAAGGAGCAGAAACAACATTTTTATGATAGTCGCTATGTGAGCATGAACTCAGCAGCCAAACCACTCTACAGCTACTGATAGGGACCTGATGAGAGATCTACACATTGTGAACATTCTCTTTTGAGCCTAATTTGAAATAAATAAATAAATACAGTGTCACAGCAGATACTGACTGGTCTTCTGACACTTTTTTGTTCTTCACGTGAACATGCAGAGGTTTCACTAAAACTTAAACACAAAGTGCACCACAACAAAAAGACAACAGTCTATTAGTTATTTTTGATTCCAGACCAAATGAGTCAATCTACAGTTGTGATAGTGACCTCAAGTTACTTCATCAAAAAATGAATTTCTCCTCCAGGTTGTCCAGTTATTATGTAACCAAGATTTATTTTAAAACCAACAAATAGAAGTTAACCTCTGACGTGATTTTCATCATGGTAGTGTGTTTATATCCACAGTCTACCATTTATGTACTAACGGTGGGTCAGTGCACTGACATTCATGCACTCTACTGTTTTGCATAAACAGGATGCTGAGCTCAGACATTGGTCCATTCTAACGCAGCCTGGAAACTTGTTTTTTATAGATAATGCTGAATATCCCACTTACGATGACGAACGATGTCATGCTTGTGTTTTAGAATAGACTTTATTTGGTCATTTTCTCATGTGAACCCAAATCAAAACATGTAACTCTCTGAGCCTGGGAGGACGAGTAGAGTGCAGTGTTGTTGGCTTGACTAACAGTAGGGACTAAAAGTTTCAACATCAGTGTCTAAACTGCTAAATTACTGGAGTAGTTCACTTTCTTTTTATTGCGGTTTTCACTTACTGTTTTTGTGTAATGTGGCTGGACAATGGAATAAATGACCAATATCCTTTTATTATTTTCTTGACATTTTATAGGAAAGCAGAAATGCTGACCCACCCCCCAACTATAGTGTGGGTGTAGCATTCAGGTCTCTGCATTTGTCCTACCTACAGTCTGACCTATAGCTGCTGCCATCTTTGGAGTGCAGCTGTGTGTGATTTTCAGTATCCGTCCATCCATTATCTGTCCTCACTAGGGTCACAGGGGGCTGGAGCCTATCCCAGCTGCCTTATAATGAAGGCAGGGGACACCCTGGACAGGTCACCAGTCTATCACAGGGCTACACTTAGAGACAGACAACCAAGCACACTCACATTCACACCTACGGACAATTTAGAATCACTAATTAACCTCAACATGTTTTTGGACTGTGTGGGAGGAAGCCGAAGAACCCGGAGAGAACCCACGCTGCACGGGGAGAACATCCATGCAGAAAGATCCCAGGTGTCCTCACTGGGACTCGAACCGGCAACCTTCTAGCTGCAAGGCAACAAAGCTAACCACCGCTCCACCTTGCAGCCCTGATTCCCAGTATGCTAGCTTAAATATCTTTACATCCTCTGTGACCCTGAAACATCCACCATCATGGAGGAATCCTTTAAATGCACCTTGAGGAGACAACGAGAGAGGAGGCTTTTGGAGAACCACAAAGCGAGGAAACAGGTGTTTTATCAAGTGACATGATTTATAAATGTTTATTATGATTGATTACCAAACTGACACCAGCTTATCTGAAATAAAATCATTCTTTTTTTTCCCCCCTAGCACAGTTTATTCTCGCAGTGCTTTCTTTATCGTGCTGTGTTTTGGGATTTACAGATTTCACAAAGCACAGCTACATTATGAGATGCAATATAATGTGCTGTCACCTGGTGTAAGATAAATCCAGTCCTGCAGAATATATAAGTCAATGTAATTGCAGAGTGTCGTGGTCTCATACAACGCAGCCATTGTTTTTGTTTTTATTTGCTTTGCATTTTATAACATAGACTGGTGACCTGTCCAGGGTGTCCCCTGCCTTCACCCTGAGTCAGCTGGGATAGACTCCAGTCCCCCGTGACCCTAGTGAGGATTAAGTGGTGTATAGATAATGGATGGATGGATTTTATATCATTCCTACACAGCTCAAAGGTGCATTATAGTACAGGTAACAACATGGAACTAAATGAAGAGTCTCAGTACACACCACATATCTGTATGTGTTGATTAAAAGACACAACAGTAAAAATGCTGCTAATAATCTGCAGTGATTAACAATTTACATACCTAAATGACAGCCCCTTTATCCAAAAACTATGTTTCTACACAACAAAACTGCATTCCCTTTTTTTTAAATTTTATTTTTTAAAAGAACCGGTTTTCTCTCTGTAAAGTAAAACAGACATAGTACAAAAAGCTTTCAAACTTGAAGACCCACAAAAGTTTGATGCAAGACCTTCACATGATGTTTTGGGCTGAAAGAGAACATCAGTAAAGCGATACAATTAATAGCAAAGTTATGTTGATTAGAAATGTATTCACGATACGTTACAAAAGTAATCCGCAAGATAATATATTTCCCTTTAATTGTAATTGGGAAGGCAGTTTAATTGGATTGTAATTTCTGACAGACAGTGATCTTTATGCACAGCTTGTGGAGGCATATACAACATTTTCATCTCTGTCTCTCTATCTATCTCACTATGTATGAAAGATACTGTAAGGTTTAGAAATTGTCCTTAAATAAGGGGTTCTGTGGACATTCATAGCAGTGAGTTTGAAAGGTGAAGCAGCTGTGCAGTATAAGTTACTGACTTTGCAAAAGATTGATGCTGTGGAATGAAGGATTTGTCATTTGGCTGCTTCGCCTCCCCCGTCCTCCCGTCTCGTCCTCACATCTCCCTCTCACATCCTCGCTGGGAGGACTTAAGATATGAGGAAGTGATGCGATGAAGGAAGCAAGGAGACACTTCAGCATAAGGAAAAGCACCTTATATTCACATCATGGGGGAAGTAGGAAGGTAACACGACACCGTGACTACTTCGGAGTGTTCACGTCGTCGTCCAGGCTTTTTACTCACTGCAGGAGACTTCAGCTGTTTGAATCAATAAACACTAACAACACTGAAAGAAGCAGTTGCATTTCTTCAGAGTACATCCCCACTCGCTGCAACTTAAGCTCACCAGCTCACCTACGACTCTGACCGAACACTGAGAAGCTTTTCCTACACTTTGCAATGTAAAGTTTTCTAAGTATAAGACTGTATTAATTCAGCCATACATGTTCGAGTCGGGCATCAACTCTGATGAAGACTATTGTTGCAGAAAGCCTGCAAAGTTGATCCGATTGGTTCCTTAGGTTTGTTATGTATATGAAACATTGGCTGTCGAATGTAAAGATCTGTGTATCCTCTTCCTCTCTACTTTTTCTGCTCAAAAACTGTAAAACTTCTCTCTATATATAATAACAAGATATAATGATAGAGTGATTCAGCCATACATGTTTACATGTTTAAATGTAACACCAATGATTCTGAAGAAGAAAGCCTCACCCTGCAAAGCTGACAGGATGGATTCCTTGGGTTTGTTAGATATAAAATCATGGCTGTCTGAATCTGTGGTTTGGACACTGTCATCGGTAGTCTGCAGTCTGAAGTGGAAATGCTCAGCTATGGCATTAAATGCTTATTTCAGTGCTATCGAGTATATGAAAAAAACAGTAAAAATGTAAAATAAAAACTTTATTTCCACCAGGAGGCCTTTAAATTTGTTTTTAATTACATTTAAATGGACTTTGACTAACATGAGTCACCCGTGTTTGTTTGCTTTTGTTAGCACTTTTTAGGATCAAATCAGATTTAACAGAGCTTTCAGAAAAGGCTGTAATTATGACTATTTAGAAGTGACAAACCCGCAATTATGGAAACTCTGATAGGGTGTGAAAAAATATGATTGCAACTTCAGCAACACAGCTACTGACTTCCTTTTAATGGCAACGCTGCTGTAACTTTATTCACACGAATACATACTGTGAGACATCATTTAGACTGCCTGCTCAAAATGTCTTACACTGTGACACACAATTTCAATTTCCTGTTTTTTTCTTTACATTCTTACTAAGCCAGCGTTTCTAACACACCAACATGTGTCAGTTTAACAACCATGCCTTCCTGTTACTGTGTGTAAAAGAGCTGTTGTGTGTCTCACCCTGTCCAGATGCATACATGGTTTCACACAAATGGCAAAAATAAAAAAGTTTCTCATCACAGCTGATGGGTACGTGGGATGTAGGAGTGCCTGTTAGCAAACATTAACATTAATACAGACTATTGCCGATGCTCCCTCAGTAGCTACGTGTTAATTGCTATTAGATGTAACCATTATATTTTATTAATATGAATATGTAATATGACTCAGTGTTTGTGCTTTATAATTGAACTCCTTTTGCTCTGCAGGGAGCCTCTTGTTGCTTCTCTTTAGGTGACACTCCTGGCAACAGAGAAGAATCAAGGACACGTTGCTGAAGGTGAAGAACAACTCACATCTCTCACTAGTCTGACGTCTTTTGGAAGAAATACGTATTATCATCTGTGACAATACTATTTTCTTTAATATGTAATGATACTTAAAATTTAAGACTTAAATTTAAATTTTTTTTGCAGATTCCAGCGGCTCCATTCACCCTGTCAGAACAGTGCACCAGAGCTATTTACGGCTGTGTTTGGCTCAGGTTTGATGTGTGGCCTCATGATAAGGCATTTCAGAAGGATACTCTCTTTCATCATCTCTCACTTCAGGTGTTTTGTTCCTAATGTTCTCATTTCCTCTTCAGGTTCACTGAAAAACTACACACACCTCTTTGTGGTACTCACATGCAAACACACAGAGATAAAGGAACTTATAAGCAGAAAATGAAGTTTAGAAAAACAATCGTAAAGGATACAGCTGACTATGCAGTGTTTTTCTACTCACTACTGTATGGAATGTGCATCAATCCAAAAACAACAAATATGGACACCCCCGTGGCGCAGCGGAGCAGGGCTCTTAACCCCACCTGCTCCAGTGGCTTCTCAGTGGACAGCAGGTCAGACTGTGGCTGTGCTGGACACGTGTAAAAGTTCCTGAAAAAGATTAAAAAGAGTAAATAAAAAATGCATTATTTACGCCTCTGCTGTAATTAATGAGAGACTGACTAACCTTTTAGTCTGTTTTTCTGTCATCTGTGGACGTCTTTCTTGATGAAAAGCTGCTGGGCAATGAGCATCAACATCACCACACTGCCCTCAGAAGAGTGACAGAAGAGGTAGCATTTGTAGTCATAAATGTGCATCTCTGACATTATCTCAAGTGTCCGTGGTTGTTTTGAGTCTCTATGTTAATTTTAAGTTTCTTTATTGTCATATTTATTTTGTTTTTGTGCTTATTTGGAGTGTCTTTGTGCTCATTTTGGTGTTCATGTTAAATCTCTGCGTTTACTTTGAGTTTATGGTCACTTTGATTCTCTTCGTGCTTGTTTGGAATCTCTTTGTGCTCATTTTGACTCACTAAGTTTCTTTATGGTCATTTAGATTTTCTTAGCGCTTGTTTTGAGTCATCTTGTGATCATTTTGGGTCTCTTTGTGGTCATTTTGTATCCCTTGGTGGTCATTTTGCATTTCTGAAATCATTCTCTCAGAGTTTGCAGTCGCTTTGCATCCATAAGCCTTTTGATTACAACCACAAACAGACACTTCAAACTTGTAAGACACACTGGCACAAGGGCCTCCTAAGCAAGTGTGTCTGGTATTTATTATTTTGCAATCATTCAGTGTGTTTGTGATTGTTTTGCATCTGCTTGTAGGCCTCTGATTACAACCAGAAATGTTAACAGCCACTTCAGACGTGTTAGAGGCTCTGGCCCCAAGGCCCCATAAGCACTTGGGTTTATACCAGATAGACCCGTTCAGAAAAAAAATCCTGGTGGGTATTATTACACACCCACCTGATGTCAGCTCCTGCGATTCGCTGCAGTCCGTTGCAGCAAAGAAGAAACACGCACTTCCTCCACTAATTCCATCATTTACTGCTTCCTCCTGAGTGAGAGTGAAGGAGTGAGCGGAGGGGCTGCTGCTCCTGGTCCCCTGACAGAGATGTGAGTGGGGTTTAGTGAGTGAGTACTGATCTCCTTTCTCCCTCATTTAAGATTGTTAACGTGCCTTTCAAACAACATTTAATGTGCAAATCCCTCACTGGCTCAGTTCATGCTGAAAAGAATCTTTTTAATCTTCTTTGCCTCTAAACATGACTCTGCGGGGACAAATCATTATCATGCTGCCGATTTTGACAAAAAGCGAAGAAATAACAGATTCTCTGTGCACGACTAATAAACATTCACTACAAGACTTTCCTCTAAATATGATGCAAATTAATATTCTTCCGATTACATAAGTGACACAAACCATCCTGATTTGCTAGAGTGCTGATAACATTTGAGGTTCAATACTTCTGCTCTTCTCGTGCTGCAGAAATCTAAATCTATAAATATATTTCTTCAGTGGAAACTGTTGCAAAATATCCCCTTAGTTACCGTCCACACAGCAACAGGAAACAGAGATATCTTTTGTTAGATCTATACGCATGGCATGCCGATTAAGAGTATATATATATATTTTGAGGCGAGCTGTGCAGAAGGACGACCCTAGAGATGCTTTTTCGTTGCGCACTACACAAGTAGACGTTTTTATTGTGACACAAAAACCAACATACACGTATGAGCAGTAGCCGGAAGACATCACACACACGACACATCTCACATCAACACAACACTTACTAACCCGTCTCAACCAACTGAACCATACAAGCACAATAAATCAGAAACACCAACAACAATGCTAAACAACATGAACCACAATAAACACACTTATAACCCCATCACCCCAAACTCCCATGGTGCATTGCAGCACAACTGTTCAGTCTCAGCATATCCGGCTCTGGGATCGCTACACTATACATATGTGGCGGTACTTAGAGCCAGAGCAGATGTAAACTCACCCGATAGCTCGGCAATTTCTGACAACGCCACCTTGGGAATTTCACCCAAGGATTCGTTCTACCTCTGTCAACTCCCTCAGAGGCACACATGTTCGTTACACCACGAGGCAGGAGACGTGGTTCCGTGATAATAATACAATTAGTCTTTGTTACAATAAAACTTCACTTAAACAATTATATTTTTTTTAAAAAGGGGAGGGAGTGAGCTGCCCAGAGCTGGCGTCCCACCGGGGAGTGTCGACGGGGAAGGAGTGGGTCCCAGGGGACGGTCACCAGGTGAATTCACACAAACACACACACAGGAGGGATCAAACAAAAACCCAGGGTTCCAACAGCACACGGGAAAGGGATACCACCACCGTCGGCACCAGCCCAACGGCTCAGCTCTGAAACAGGAAGAGAGGGGATTAGTGGGGAAAACTCAAGTGTATTAAACAAAAAGAAACAAAAAAAAGATTACGTATAACAAATTCAAAGGAACTTCTGACAAATTCAAAAGAAAAATAACAAATTCAAAAGAAAAACATATATTAACAACTCAAAAATGCACAAACTGAAAATACATAAGAATTGGGACGTTCAGGTTCAAAATTATAAACCGAGCAAGAAATAGTCCCCAAAACAGAACAATTACAAACCTGAAAATTAATAAACAATCTTCCCACCTAAATGTTTAACAGAAACAGATCATAAGGCCAAACCAAAAAAAATAAAGCAAAATGAGTCAAACAATCACCTTCGCCTTTGCTACACGTAAATAAAATCCCAGGGTTGCTCAGAATATGCCTATACTATGTACATTGTAATATTTATTTATCTGTTTGTTGTCTATTCGAACATGTTTACATTAAATTAAAAAAAAAACCAAAACAAACCCACAGCATATTATTTTTTCTCACTGCTGCATATTTCTTTCATTGCTGCAGTATGTCTTCTCACCCTGTCTGAAACACTCAGCTCCTGTCTCTTTAAGGCCCCTCACGAAAAGCCCAATCTGTTCTGATCAGTCAGGTGGGCCAGTGGAAGTGAGATAATGTTGGTTACATCCGATAAACCTAGATCTATATGTACTGGCAGATGTAGGGCTACGCAGCCCTCGTAGCGATAAGGCAGATGTTCCTTCTTTGTTTCAGGGTGTGTCAAACTTCCTGTTATGCAGATGTGTTCATTGTTGATGTAGATAAATTACAGAAGAAAAGCCTGGGCTTCAAATGAGGAGTTTCATCCTGGTAAAAAAAAACAATGTTTTCTGTGGTAGAGAATGACTTTGAGCTTTGTAGGTTTGCAGACCTTTTACATGCACATAAATGCAGCTTTATGACACACTGAAGAATAGGGAGAAACCCCCCAAAATGGTGTTGTCTTCCAATAGTTTTATCCAACCAATAATCCAAACTCTTTCCAGACTTCCAAGCTTCTTTAAAAAAAACAAAACACAACAAGGGAGCTTGCTGTTCTAAGATTCACTGGAAAGAGTGTTCCTGTGGCAAATCTCAGGGACTTCTGAAAGGGAGTGGAAGATCTGAGAGTTCCTGTTGGATCATAAAATGAGAGGCATTCTCTGTTTAGGGGATGTACAGTAACTGTAAAGCTCCTCTTTGGTCATTGATTAAAACCCAAAAAAGTCGTCGCTGATAAAAGCATAAAAGTTTCTTATTTAGATGCCTTTATTTTTCCTGAAAATATTCCCTTTTCTAATGACTTGGTTGTAACTCTACACATTTGCTTCCTTGAGAATCCGCAGATCTTTTTTTTTTGGCCCATTTTTTTGCCTTTATTGTAGGAACACTAGAGAAAGAAAGGAAAGGGGGACGACATGCAGTGGCCGTGAGCCGATGACTCTGCTTAACAGCAAGCTGTCATACTGGAGAACTTCACCCATACATGTTGGAACTGGAAACTGATTCGAAAGAAGAATAATGATACTGAAGTCTCACACCTCAAGTTGACAAGACTGGTTCCTTGTGTTTGTTATGTGTGAAACTCCAGATGTCTGAATCTGTGTTTCTGAGACTGACAAGAAGTCTTAAAGGAAACAAGTGTTGATTCAGAGTGCTGCAGTCACAATTTAGACTAATATTGAAAGTTCTCATATGCAAGACGTAAAATGAGCAACACCATGACTAAGAATGTCAACCTAGGGACTCCGGTGAACTGATAGTAGCAAAACCAGTAAACAGATTGCAATGAAAGCCTGCATCATCGTTTCAGCATCATGCTAAGTGGGTGGTTTGTAAATGATTGGATAGAGTAGGACCATGTGACTCCCTGACTCTGTGCCTGTCTGAACTAACTCAAAGCTCTACGCCTTTAAGGCAGAAGATGGTCTGGAGGATTACTATGATAAAGCATGCATATTTTTAAAAAATAGAATATATCCTACAACACCTCCCTGAGCAACACCATATTCTGTAGTATGGCAAAAACAGTCAAGTACAAAACAAGAGAGACTTTTTGGAATAAAATGAATTCCTCAGGTCATACGTGAG
>NW_007578566.1:219676-221298 GCF_000690725.1 Stegastes partitus | reverse complement strand
TGAGGATTAAGCGGTGTATAGATAATGGATGGATAGATATACATCTCATTTGTTTGTACCAATTGTATCCCCTGTTATTATTGGAATTAAAATACTCTTCTTTTCCATGACAGTCCATTGTGAGAGTTAACAGTATTTAATGTAGCAATTATTTTGGCTTCATACTAAAAACATTTCAGTGTCTAAGTTACCAAAGTGATTTCAACATATCTACACAAAGGAAATACACTTGAAAACCATTTCTCATTTTTGGTGAAAAAGGCGTTCTGCTAATCTCATATGCAACTTTCTACAGAAGTGACCTCTGAAAGCACATCCTGTGAGGTGAAAGTTGTCCTAAATAGACAACTGTTGCGTCTTTTCACCATGGGGTAAGTTTGGTTGTCACCATGAGCAACAAAACACAGGTATAACGACAATAAAAACTAATACAAAAGGAGGTATCATTTAAAATAAAAGAGATTCGATTATATTACATATGCTTTTATTGTCAAACTAAAATTTGAATTCTCTTCATGTTCTTTTAAAAAGAAAAACTGCGGTTATTTGCATATGTTGTAATTTTTCAGAAAAGGATCATCTGTCTCCTATGGCAGCAGCTGATTGACGTATAAGAGCTTCTGTTACTAGAAAAGGAAAGGTTGAAGCAGAATGTCACAGATTAGTTGTGGGTCACATTGCCTCTATGTTCAACATCAAATAAAAGGTCTGGTTTTCCTTTTTTTTTTTTTTTTTACAAGCCCAGTATGTCAACAAACTGAATGTTGATGGAAGAAAATTAGGTTTCCTTTAGATTTTGAAAAAATTGGTTTAAATGTTAGGACAAGGGCAAATTTCACTTCTTAGATATTGCAGGGGATTGGACCCTCTGTATCCTGGACCCTTGATCTTTTACTTTAAAACTTATTTCAACACCTACTGTGACCCGATGAGGTGTGTCAGAGAAGTTTCAGGACTGGTGTCACAAAAGATATATTTCAAAACAAACTACAAGTTTTCCCCCTTCGAAGTAATCCCCCTGGAGTCTAACACACTTTCCCAGCCCTCTCTGCCACCATGCACTCCTGGAAGGATTCTCCCAGGATCCTCTGCAGCTCTGTCGTCACAGCCATCTTGATGTCGTTCATGTCTTTAAAACAGGTCTCCTTGATGACCCCTTTGAGCTTGGGGGAGAGGAAAAAATCCCACAGAGCCAGGTCGGGTGAGTAGAGAGGTTGCTCCACCACGGCGATGTTCTTCTCAGCCAGGAACTGTTGGATGTTCAGGGCATAGTGAGCAGGCACGTTGACATGATGAAGCAGCCATGACTTGTCCTGCCACAACTCTCGCCTCCTCTCTCACACTCAGCAAAGCAAACACAGCAGGATCTCTTGTAGACGTGCTGGTTGATCGTCTGAAGGGGGAAACTTTTTTGTGACACCAGTCCTGGAACTTTTCTGACACACCTCATATCTTCTACAAAATGAATTCATTTTCTAAATTAAATCTCCATAATAACAACACGTTACTGGGCTGAACAGACTAACAGCTTAAAATAAAGATGCTTCCCCATCATGAATGTCTTCTGAGTCAAGATGTAAACAGAGGCTAAAGTTTGTTGCTTCCAGCTTTTTAGAACTATT
>NW_007578566.1:205599-219065 GCF_000690725.1 Stegastes partitus | reverse complement strand
TTGTGGGAGTCTGAATGACGCTGTGAGAAACAAAAACATAACGTTTCCTCTGTCTGAATGACAGAATGGTGTCATTTTAATTGATTGATGAAGCCGTCAATTTAACGCTTTGAGTCTTCCCCCAGTAGGTTGTTTTACAACCATTCACACTTTGAGGCCTTTGATACTTGTGTCGTTAATGGGGGTGTTAGCCTGTATTTTGGGGGTGATAATAAACTGAAGCATTATGAAACACAAAGAAAGATTCAGCAAAGCTGCACAAGGTTTCTTTAGTGATATTTCAGTTTCTGTATTATGTCCATGATACTATTTCCTCCTGAACTTCTTAAACCTGTTAAATCATACACTACTTTTTGAAATTCCAACCTATAAAAAACATTCCTGAATTCAGTCAGCAACAGCTCCACGACTGTGAATTGAAACTGGACATCTGTGCGCTCTATGAATCAAAGACACTTCAAAGATCTTTGAAATACAGAAACTTTTTCACCAGGACAGAGTGAGACTCGAAGAAGTGCAACAAAAACTGGCATTTTTACTTGCACCCAAAAAAAAATAATAGTTTGAGAGTCAATACAGCCTTCTGACAATGAGTTGAAACATACATTTTTATTGAACCTGTTCTTAAAATATGCAACTGCAGCTCTCGCAAATATGATGCAACAGAAATCATCCACAAAAAGGTCTGCACCCATTTTAGTCATCGTAGTATGAATTCACCGTCAACCTTCAAAAAATACTTGTGGTCTGCTTTTTAGTAATAATGCAGCCTGTCAACACTACAGGGATCTGCAGGGTTACAAAGTTTAATATATGGCCTCCATGAGTGCCTCTGGCTCAGCTACCCCTGACTCTTGACTTGCAGGTTGTGATGGTCTGCAGAGACTCTTCCACTTCTGATAAGTGTGTGCCTGCCCACACACATACTGCACAGATTAAATTATAGTGCCAACAATGTCAGGTGTCCCCACAAATTCATTCTCCTGGAGACGCTGCATTTCTGTTTCCCATTTCGTACAGAGGTCAGAGTATTTAGGTTTTTAGGCTTTATTGCACATACAGTTTCTGTAAGCTGATGTCGCACAGTAGCCCTGGGGCAGTTACCTTCAGTCCACTTCAGTTTTCAAGTATCAGCTTTACACCCATGACCTGCCCACCTTCTTTTTCTAAGCTGATGGTAACTGTGTGATCAGCACATTTAATTGCATGTGTAGTTCCTCACAGTTACTCATTTAGCAACAGCAGCATAGGAACTCTGAGGGTGGGGATTCACTCTGTTGTGAATCAGTGTACATGAAAAGGTTAGAGCTATTAGTAACCATCAACCACAAGTCGTGTATTGACAAATGAACAAATATGACATTACTAAGACGACCCAAAGGAGTGTGTGTTTTACCCGTTGCTAACAAATGCCCAGAAAACACTGAGGCGTGCACTGAAAAATGACACTTTGGATAAACTTTAAAACAAATGCTGTATTTTTTTTTTACAGTTACATTTATTAGTTTATCTTAATTATATTATGGTTTAGCTGAAATCATGTCAACCAAGATATTTATTTTTTCCAACACAAAAATGTACATTATCCCAAAGTAAACAAATAGTTTCTTAAGATTAACAGGTCATTTTTCACTTTGATACAACCAAGTTTTTTCCTTTTGGAAAAACCCAAGATTTACAATTACATCCAAGTAAAGCTTGTTCTCTCTTTAATGTCACAGAAATACACACGTGGAATACACACACAAAAAAAGAAGACACAAAAAGAGACACAAAAGACTCAAAAACAAAGGTACAAAGTGAACATTGGAGAGCACTTGAATAAAGAACTGGGATGCTGACATGATGACACAAGACAAATGGACAAGAGGAAAGGGGAGTGTTTATATACACTGGGGCAGGGAAGACCATCACACACAGGTAGAGCAGCACAAGTAATCACACTGGTGGGAACACAGACAAAGACCTGGAAGTGTAAAGACACCAGCAACGAGGCAAGAGTGAACACAAAACACAACAGGAAATAACTAAAACCAGACTCACAGCAACAGCTGGACATGGCAGGGTCCATGACAGCCATGGTTTAAAGTCTTTCCAAAACCATCCATCCAGACTGGATGATTTCACACCTCACACTTCACTTCCAGTGCAGGACACAGTGAGACCTGTGTTTAGTGGGACATGTCATGAATGTCAGCCACCTCAATTGATTGCAATATTTTAGTCTATTAGATTGCGAAGACTAACATTAGCATGTGTATCATTTATTTCCAAAATGAAGACAAATGCTCGTTAAGGCCTGTTGCCATCCTATGCCATTATGTGAATAATAATCCTCAGTTTTCAGAGGAAGGGTGGAGCGGTGGACAGCACTGTCGCCTCACAGCTAGACGGTCCTGAGTTCAAATCTCAGTCTGGGATCTTTCTGTGTGGAGTTTGCATGTTCTCTGTGCAGCGTGGATTCTCTCCGGCTTCCTCCCTCACAGTCCAACAACATGCTGAGGTTATATGGTGATTCTAAATAGTCTGTAGGTGTGAATGTGAGAGTGCTTGCTGGTCTCTCTGTGTAGCGCTGTGATAGACTGGTTAACTATCCAGGCTATTTATGACTTTGTAAGCCTATCCCAGCCGACTTAGGGTGAAGGCAGGGGACACCCTGGACAGGTCACTAGTCTATCACAGGGCTACACTTAGAGACAGACAACCAAGCACACTCACATTCACACCTACGGACAATTTAGAATCACCAATTAACCTCAACATGTTTTTGGACCTTGTGGGAGGAAGCCGGAGAGCACGGGGAGAACATGCAAACTCCACGCAGATTCCAGTGCCCCCACCGGGACGCGAACCGGCAACCTTCTTGCTGCGAGGCAACAGTGCTAACCAACTGCACCACCCTGCAGCCCCTAAATCAAAAAAATGAAAACAAAAATAAAACTTCCTATTTGAAGCTGAAGCACCCCTGCTAGTATAGCTAACAGAAGAACTCCCAACTGAATGTGGTTGTAGTGGAAAAGCTCACCTGGCCTAGTCTCCAGACAGTCAAATTACAGAGCTCTTAACTCTGCAGTTCAGTGCAGTTCAATGCAGTTCCTTGTTCAGGTCCGTCCAGTCAAATTTTCAAGTTTGAATGTCTGAATTCCTTACAGACTGTCAGGGTCCCTGAGCAATCAGTAACCCTCGCCGTGGTCTTCCCCCAAACTCATCCTAGGAGGAAAGAAAAGAAAACACCAACCAGTACCTTTGCAGGAACAACAAATGCAAATTAAAACATCAAGTGCAGATTACCTCACCTCATGCACAAATTCAAAAAAAATCACACTATTACATTATTCTAAGTTAGTCCCATCCCAAACCCATGAAGTGGAATATCAGATACCACAATACCAAAACTACTTGTTTAGGTTTAGGAAAAGACCAAGGTTTGGGTTACAGTTCTCACCCCTGCAAATGTTCCACCCAAAAATCTGGTTTTCTAGGTTCCTTGGTCGACAAGTCCTGCTACAAGGATAGCCACTATAAAGTTCAAGCGTGCACCATTTTTCCACTTTTTTTTTTTTTTTTTCATGTTGCACTGTAAACAAAGCTATAAACTATTGCAGATTTTGGTGTCAGATTGGGCTGGTGCAGACATGGCTTCAGTATCCCAACAGTTAGGGGAAGGGCTGGTGGTCAGAGGGTGTGCTTCGATGTTGGGCTTTTCAGCTAATCCTTCCCCCTTGTTAACACTCACACACACACCCGCACACACACACACACACACACACACACACACACACACCTCTATAAGACTTCCTCTAGCTTGATGACTTATCATGGAGTGACTTGAACTCACTTTGACTCAAATAGTCCTGGCCTTCAGAGTCACACAACAAGTGGGAGCTTCTCTGCTGGCCCGACGGTAAGTCAGCTCATTCCCAGAAACATCTGTGTTTATTCCCAAGGCTCCTTGTGGTTTTCTCAGTGAAAGGGCTTGTTTTCCAGCTCACTATCCTCTTACCTCCAAATATTTTGAAAGCAATAATTTTGTACTTTCTGGTTCATACGGACAGCATCGTATTGTGGATGTTATACGTGATGACTGCATTTCTATTTGTGACAGATTTTCGCGCAATCCATGAAGATGGAAACTACAACAGTTGATTACGACTACAGCAATTACAGCGATGGCAGTTTTGAACCGGTCTCTCCATGTAGCCGGGACAGAGACAACAATCTGGGAGCTCAGCTATCCATCCTTTACTACTTTATGTTTGTCTTCAGTGTCTTTGGCAATGGGCTGGTCCTGGTCATCATCCATCGGTGAGCTGACGACCTAAATGAGTGTGTACCGCACAAGTGATTAAAGTGGATGCATTTAAAGAAATTCTTAGAATGGGTTAGTTTTAAATGGGTCAGCTTGTAAAAATATACATGTTCACATAAACTGTGCATTAAACTGAAACTTTGAACTAAGTGTAAATTAAAGTTGCAATCCTTGGGATGTCAGTCGTGTCAGCTTTGGTGACACCCACTTGTGGTCATAGTCCTTGAGCGGCTGCTTTGTCAGAGACATACCAGAAGAGCAGCTGTTGTGTCTAATTACAGTGTGTCAAACATAATCTGGCTTTTCCCATCATTCCATGAGTAACTGTGATCGGATTTCTTGATGCACACAGTAATAAAAAAAAAAAATCTATAAGGCGATTCAGTACAGCCTCCAAAATGACCATAAAGCTGAATTAAGACCTTTCCAAAACTATTTCAGTTTCTTACATTTGAAAAGGACAGAACAGGTGGAAAACCAGAGATGAGCAGTTCTATGACGGGCTTCAGTTCTAGACCATTTGGGACATAGGTGGATTTGACTTGACATGTCATGAAGTTGTCAGAAAAAAAAACAACTGGAAGACTATAAGATGAAGTCATACAACTGTGGAAACTTTTGTTCTTGTTCCCATAGACAGTGGAATACAGTAGCTCTGCACCGAGTAGAGTCTCCCCTGAGCCCCCAGAGAGTCTCCTCTACTCTGTCAGTGTCTACCAAATGTCCTCTCTCCGCTGCTACCTTTGTGAGCAAGAAATCTGAAAATTTTCTCTACGTTCATGGAAACACAAATGACGATGTCAGAGCAGAACTCAGAAATGTCTGCCTGGGCCTTGAAATGAAAGGTGTGTTTATAATAGAGTATATGGCAGTATATAAGGTTGAAGAGATGCGATGCCAGCTGCATGCTGACAGTGCAGGCAGCTCAAGGAAAGAGAAGAAAACTCCTCAAACAGGTCTCTAGTTGATTCATTTGAAATATATCGTTTTTTTAGACTAAAAATGATCTAGTGCTGTTTTTCAGCTAAACTAAAATGAATACAATCAATAAAATTACAGGAGTTATGATTTGCTAAAACTTTTAATGTTTGATTCTTGCTGCTGTTTGCTTCAATTTCAAAACTTCAATTAAAGTATGAATATGTACAATTACATTCTTTAGGGCTAATAAATATGCAGAAAAACTAAAATTATTTACAATTTTAACACCCTTCAGTGCCTTTAAGGACTCCTAGTGGTAATATCAGAAAATTAGTTCACCGCGACCACACTTCCAGTCTCCCCATAGATCGGACCCAACGGAAAGCTGAATGGGCTAAAAGCAAGATGCAGACTGAACACTTTCTTTTACCAGAATGATTTAGTTATCCTCCAATCAAACAGAATTTAATTGGCACTTGGATCCCAGGAGAAACCCTCACACTGCCGTCTCATTGTCACTTCAACTTGGTGATGCATCAAAAATGTGTGCTCACTGTCTCACCCTCATCTGAGGGACACCATTTGGAGTTGAAATAATGTGAATGAGATAATGTCGGTATCTTTTTGCGTGAATTATTGTTCCATAGACTTTTTGTTTTAGTGGTCTTCCTTATGGTTACATCATTGATTCTTGGTCAATTGTAGCTTTAGCAGATTAAAAAAAACAAAAAAAACAAAACTCCCTCAAACTGTTTTGACTATTGCTGATCAGTTCAGTCCAATCCAGTACACCCGTCTTGACATTGCTGCAGAAATGTATACTTGAATTTCACAACCACACTTCAGGGCTGAGGGTTTGGCACAGATTCAATACCACAGACACCCAAAAGTTAAGTAGGCTTAAAATACTGAACCAGAGAAGTCATCAAAACATGACTTTACAGCTGGTATCTTTCAAACTAAACAACAAAGTATGTCCTTCTGTGTATCAGTGCCCTCTAGAATGACAAAGAAGTGTTTTCTGATCTGACACCCCTGACATCCTATTGACTGAATGTCTTTACATCTGTCAACATCTGTTTTGATGATGTGACACTCTAGCCAGACTCCACAGGCAGACTTCCTCTCCAAATGTCACTGATGCTTAAGATGTGCAGATTTAGTTCACTGCCAAGAACC
Source organism: Stegastes partitus (assembly GCF_000690725.1). Taxonomy (NCBI): domain Eukaryota; kingdom Metazoa; phylum Chordata; class Actinopteri; family Pomacentridae; genus Stegastes; species Stegastes partitus. The sequence goes on along the minus strand of NW_007578566.1, from coordinate 212,656 downwards.
AATCCATAAATTTACTGGCTTCAAATAAACAGTCTGAAGTCACAGTGAAATATATCCATCATAAAATACTTTTCTCTGTTTTTCTCTGACAATAGCTTTCTGTCTGACCACCCTGTAGGTTTGAGAAGCTGACCACTGTGACCAACATCCTGCTGCTGAACCTGGTCTTGTCCTCCGTGATCTTTATGAGCAGTCTTCCCTTCATTGGAGCCTACATGCAGCTCTCCAACTGGATCTTTGGCAAAGTGATGTGCAAGATTGTTGGTAGTGTCTACTACCTGGGCTTCTACAGCTCTGTCCTCTTTCTAACTCTTCTGACCTTCGACCGACACCTTGCAGTTGTCTACTCCTTAGGTGTGTCACAAGTGAGGAATCGAAGCTATGCTGTGATCTCCTGCGCCGTGGTGTGGCTGGTCAGTGGGTTGGCGTGCATCAGGCCCATGATTCTCCACACCACATTTGTTTATATCGACAACATAACCTACTGTGATGAGTATCCGGGTGACCTTCCCAATATCGATGTTCATCAGCTGAGAACATCTGGATTTTACCTTCAGCTTTTCCTTTTCTTGATCTTCCCTCTGGCTGTTATTATCTACTGCTATGTTAGGATTGCAGCTACTGTCATGTCATCTAAGATAGTTAGCAAGTTCAAGACAGTCAGGCTGATATTCATCATTGTGCTGTTGTTTTTCATTTGCTGGATCCCTTTTAACATTGTAACGCTAATGCACGATGAAGCCACTAGCTGTGAGGAAGGACAGAAACTGGGCTATGCACTTCAATTCACTCGTAACATGGCCTACATTTACTTCTGCATCAGTCCCATCTTCTACACATTTGTAGGGAAAAAATTCCAGAATTACTTCAGGCAGCTGCTGGTTAAACGCTTCCCACGCTTAAAGCGTTACATTTCTGTGAGTCAACACAGCAGAACCAACATGTCCACAAAAAGTACACCAAATGATCTGTAGGGAATGGGGAACACCTGAAGAAATATGTTTTCTTTCATGGAGGAGACCAATCAAATTTGAGCAGGAATACAGTTTCGTCCACACTCTCTTTGAATGAACTGTGGCCAAACCGTATTGCCAAATTAAAGTGATACAGAACAGTTTCATGAGGTAAACATTAGTTTCCCAAGAGCTAATGATCAGGACATTTTGCAGAAGAAAAAAGTTCCTGTGATTCGGGCCAAAGCACCTTGAACTGACCTTGAACTGTTTCATCTTGATTATTTCTGCCTACAAACTACAAACCAAACAACGTGTTTGTTAGTTGTTGGTTTTAAAAATGTTGAGCGTATAATAGTTCTTAAAAATAACACTAGAATACTTGACCAATCAGCAACTTATCAAAATTGGGATAATTCATTAAGATAAAACAAACAAACAAACAAACAAAAACAGAAAGGGATCATTTGTTCCTTAATTACTAAATATCCAATGTATAAAGTTTTTTGAATGTTGTTCAAAAAGCTTTTTTTTCTTTTCTTTTTCTGCTATCATTCTGCATTTGTTGCCATTTTATTGGCTGTTCAACATATCAAAAAATATACTTAACCCAACTTTTAAAACATTTATTTTATTGTTAGGTCTACACCGTACTGAAATGTCAGTGTAATTTGTTTGAAAAAAAAAGAAAGAAAAGTTTGCTCAGCCCAGATCAGTGAAAAATGTATGCGGCAATAATTGCAGGATTAGATTAGAGATTGACTCCTTGTTGAACACTTCACAGTGGAGCAGCAGACCATTAACTACATAGTGCTGATGTAAATATAAATCTAGCGTGCACATTCACTGCTTAGGTAACATTCATACGTCCTTGAGTTTGTTTGTGACTACGTTTGTGACTATAGTTGATTTTGTCTATACTTGAATCTTGCATTGTTTCTTATTGTTTTTTTTTTTTTTAAATCAGATATTCTGTGTATAATGAATCCAAAAATGCTTTTACATTATGTAAAAAACTAAATGATAATATATTGTTTTGATTCTTTTTTTTCCCCAAGTATTATTTGAAGTCCGTCTTACATGGAAAGAAAACCAAATATAGGACTCATGAGCTGATTTGTTTGTTAAAATCAAAAATACTTGATTAAATCAACCCCATTTATTCAGCAGGCTCCGTGCTTCTGTTTTTTTTTTACATTCTGGATGTTTCTCACCAATTTTTACCGACACATACAGCTGAACCCAGAAGTTTATGTGCACTGTATGAAAAGACTGAACTTCTTTTCCCTCACTGTCTGACATTAAATCAGACTAAACTTTTCCTGTTTTAGGTCACTTAGGATTGCCAAAAATAATTTCTATTTGCTAAAAGCCAGAATAATGAGAGAGAGATTTTTTAAAAAAAAACATATTTTTGTTACTTTCAGTCAGAAGTTTCCTTGGTATTTGGTTGCATTGCCTTTAAACTGTATGACTTGGGTCATTCGTTTTGGGTTTCCTTCCACGAGCTTCTCACAATACTTTGACAGAATTCTGGCCCATTCCTTCTGACAGAACTGGTGCAACTGAGTCAGGTTTGTTGGCTGCCTTGCTCCACACGCCTTTTCAGCTCTGCCCACACAGTTTCCACAGAATTGAGATCAGGGCTTTGTAAAGGCCACTCCAAAACATTGACTTTGTTGTTCTGAAGTCACTTTGTAATTCATCTGACGGTATGCTTAGAATCATGGTCCATTTGGAAGATCTCGTTGTGCCCAAACTGTAACTTCCTGGCTGATGTCTTAAGATGTTGCTTTAATATTTCCACATAATGTTCTTTCCTCATTATTCCACCTATTTTATGAAGTGCATCAGTCCCTCCTGCAGCAAAACACCCCCACAACATGATGCTGCCACCCCCGTACTTCACAGTTGGGATGGTTTCTCAGACTTGCCAGCTTCCCCCTTTTTCCTCCAAATGTAAGCATGGTCATTATGGCCAAACAGAGTAGTTTCATCAGACCACAGGACATGTCTCCACAAATGAAGGTCTTTGTCGCTGTGTGCATTTATAAACTGTGATCTGTTTTTTTATGATGCTGTTGGAGTAATGTCTTCTTCCTCTGTGAGTAGGCTTTCAGCCCATGTTGGTACAGGACTCGTTTCACTGTGGATAATGACACTCTCTCACCAGCTTCACCAGCATCTTCACCAGAGGCCTCATGTACAAAGGGTGCGTAAGCACAAAAACTTGCCGTATGCACTTATCCACGCTAACGTTCAGATGTATCAAGAGTGAAATGAACGTGGAAATGTGCGGTCCTCCACGCCAACTTCTTGACTGGCGTATGCACTTCTCTATTGCTTTTGAGCCGTTGGCGACACTTTGAGGTGATGCTGGGAATATAAAAATGTACAAAACAATGTAAAAAAAGGTAATTCCTCAAAGTGATATGCACATCAGAGACACTTAGATGAACACTTAACACACCCAGGTGTTTGCAATCAGATGAGCGGATATAAAAGTTTACATAAAATGGTTCAGAAGATACCGTTAACAACAATGGCAGCTTTGGACCTGTTGGAGGATATTGCCAATGGAGCAGTGCCAAGAGAACGGGTTTCCAGAGACCTCAGGATGACGACTGGATCATCAGTCGCTTTACGTTCCCGAGGGCAATTCGCTTAGAACTGTGCGTGGAGCTGCGGCCATTATTGGAGCGCAACACGGCCAGGAGCCATGTCCTACCTGTGCCCATACAGGTGCTGACCACACTGGGCTTCCTGGCCACAGGGTCATTTCAGAGGGAGCTGGCCGACCGACCGGGACTGTGCCAGTCAACAGTGAGCAGAGCCATGCCAGCCGTGTGGGACGGAACCATCCGAATGTCAGCCAGATATATCAAATTCCGATGCACTACAGGACAACATAAAAGTGCAATTTGTAGCGACGGCCGGTTTTCCTGCTGTAATCGGAGCGATCGACTGCACACACATTGCTATAGAGGCACCATCACAAGATGCATTTGTTTATGTAAACAGGAGGCATTTTTATTCAATCAACGTACGATCATCTGTGATGCGCAAATACAATTAAGTAACATTGTTGCGANGATGTTTTTCACCGATTTTTACCGACACATACAGTTGAAACCAGAAGTTTATGTGCACTGTATGAAAAGACTGAACTTCTTTTCCCTCACTGTCTGACATTAAATCAGACTAAACTTTTCCTGTTTTAGGTCACTTAGGATTGCCAAAAATAATTTCTATTTGCTAAAAGCCAGAATAATGAGAGAGAGAATTTTTTAAAAAACATGTTTTTATTACTTTCAGTCAGAAGTTTCCTTGGTATTTCGTAGCATTGCCTTTAAACTGTATGACTTGGGTCATTCGTTTTGGGTTTCCTTCCACGAGCTCCTCACAATACTTTGACAGAATTCTGACCCATTCCTTCTGACAGAACTGGTGCAACTGAGTCAGGTTTGTTGGCCGCCTTGCTCCACACGCCTTTTCAGCTCTGCCCACACAGTTTCCACAGAATTGAGATCACGGCTTTGTAAAGGCCACTCCAAAACATTGACTTTGTTGTTCTGAAGTCACTTTGTAATTCATTTGACGGTATGCCTAGAATCATTGTCCATTTGGAGGATCTGTTTGTGCCCAAACTGTAACTTCCTGGCTGATGTCTTGAGATGTTGCTTTAATATTTCCACATAATGTTCTTTCCTCATGATTCCACCTATTTTATGAAGTTCACCAGTCCCTCCTGCAGCAAAACACCCCCACAACATGATGCTGCCACCCCCGTACTTCACATCACAGTTGGGATGGTGTTGTCAGGATTGCCAGCTTCCCCCTTTTTCCTCCAAAGGTAACAATGGTCATTATGGCCAAACAGATTAGTTTCATCAGACCACCAGGACATGTCTCCAAAAATGAAGGAGTAATGTCTTCTTCTTCTGTGAGTAGGCTTTCAGCCCATGTTGGTACAGGACTTGTTTCACTGTGGATAATGACACTCTCTCACCAGCTTCACCAGCATCTTCACCAGGGGCCTCATGTACAAAGGGTGCGTACACACAAAAACTTGGCGTACGCACTTTTCCACGCTAACGTTCAGATGTATCAAGAGTGAAATGAACGTGGAAATGTGCGGTCCTTCACACCAACTTCTTGACTGGCGTACACACGTTTCTATTGCTTTTGAGCCGTTGGCGACACTTAGAGGTGATGCTGGGAATGTAAAAATGTACAAAACAATGTAAAAAAAGGTGATTCCTCAAAGTGACATGCACATCAGAGACACTTAGATGAACACTTAACACACCCAGGTGTTTGCAATCAGATGAGCGGATATAAAAGTTTATATAAAATGGTGCAGAAGACACCGTTAACAACAATGGCAGCTTTGGCACTGTTGGAGGATATTGCCAATGGAACAGTGCCAAGAGAACGGGTTTCCAGAGACCTCAGGACGACGACTGGATCATCAGCCGCTTTACGTTCCCGAGGGCAATTCGCTTACAACTGTGCGCGGAGCTGCGGCCATTATTGGAGCGCAACACGTCCAGGAGCCATGTCCTACCTGTGCCCATACAGGTGCTGACCACACTGGGCTTCCTGGCCACAGGGTCATTTCAGAGGGAGCTGGCCGACCGACCGGGACTGTGCCAGTCAACAGTGAGCAGAGCCATGCCAGCCGTGTGGGACGGAACCATCCGAATGTCAGCCAGATATATCAAATTCCGATGCACTACAGGACAACATAAAAGTGCAATTTGTAGCGACGGCCGGTTTTCCTGTTGTAACCGGAGCGATCGACTGCACACACATTGCTATAGAGGCACCATCACAAGATGCATTTGTTTATGTAAACAGGAGGCATTTTTATTCAATCAACGTACGATCATCTGTGATGCGCAAATACAATTAAGTAACATTGTTGCGAGGGGGCGTGGAGAGGGAGGAGTCTGATACTCCAACATGTGTGGTCAATTCCACGCTGAGTGAGATGTACAAAGGAAATGTGCTTGGATTCCGTTGTACGCTCACTTTCGTTCATCTGGATTTTTTTGTGCGTACGCAGTTTACAGGATTAAAGCGTACGCCAGGTTTCAGTAAAATGAAATCCACGTAAGTCTTTGTACATGAAGCCCCTGGTCTTTTGATTTTGTTCTGGGGTTTGATAGGCACATTTTGCACCAAAACACATTCTTCTCTGGGACACAGAACCCGTCTCCTTCCTGACTGGTATGATGGCTGGACATTCTCATGGTGTTTATACTTGTGTACAAGGTGTGTCAGAAGTTTCAAGACTGGTGTCACAAAAGATATATTCCAAATCCAAACTACAAACTATAAGTTTTCCCCTGGAGTAATCCCCCTGGAGTCTAACACACTTTTCCAGCCTTCTCTGCCACCATGCACTCCTGGAAGGATTCTTCTAGGATAGACCACAACTCCATCGTCACAGCCATCTTGATGTCCACGTCTTCAAAACGGGTCCCCTTGATGACCCCCTTGAGCCTGGAAAAGAGGAAAAAAGCCAGATCGGCTGAGTAGGGAGGTTGCTCCAGCACAGCGATGTTCTTCTCAGCCAGGAACTGTTGGATGCTCAGGGCATTGTGAGCAGGCAGGTTGTCATGATGAAGCAGCCACAACTTGTCCTGCCACAACTCTTGTCTCGCTCGCGCACTGAATGACGCAAACGCCACAGGATCTCTTTGTAGACGTGCTGGTTGATCATCTGAAGAGAAAAACTCTTAGTGTAGTTTGGGTTTGAAATATAACTTTTGTGTCACCACCTGGAACTTTCCTGACACACTTCATATAATTGTTTGAACAGATGAACGTGGAACCTTCTGGCATCTGGAAACTGTACCCAAGGATAAACCAGACTCGTGGAGGTCCACAATTCTCTTCCTGGTATCTTGATTGATTTCTTTTTATTTTCCCATGTTGTAACCAAAGGAAGCAGTGTGTTTGAGGCATAGACTGTATAAAAGATGGACGTAGCTCCCGTGATGTCACCCGTTGGTTTCTGCACTGAGAAAATGAAGCCAGGGTTTTGCTACTTCCTGGTTGACATCTTGGATTTTTGGAGCCAGTGACGCAAAAATCGT
>NW_007578566.1:170927-205337 GCF_000690725.1 Stegastes partitus | reverse complement strand
TTCTATGGGAGCCAGGGCTTTTTGGAGCCAGCAGCTAGCGGACGTAGTGATACTGCAGGTTTTTGACACTTCCGGGTTGGCTTCATTTTTCAGGGCCGGTTGCTACGTCCATCTTTTATACAGGCTATGGTTTGAGGTGCGCCTTAAAATACATCCACGGGTCTGTCTCCAATTCACTCAAATGTTGTCAATGAATCTATCAAAAGCTTCCAAAGCCACAACATCATCATCCTGGCTTGCCCAAATAATCTAAAGGCACAGTTACGTTAGTGTAGCAGGATGGGCTGTTTTGTCCTCCCTCTATCTCTCTCTCTGTCCCTCACTGCTCCTGTTTTTATTGGTGGGCGGCGCTGTAGGAAAGGTGTGTATTCATGCGCCCCCACGCACCTGTGTTTCAGTGCCCTCTCAGCATTGGTCATGTGGCGGCTGCATCGTGGCTTTGTGCCGTCTTGTTGGCAGCTGCTGGGCACCCTGTGCTGTGTAAACGGTAAGCACGGCCTCCTTTTTCCACCGATCACCAGCGCATACAGCCTGCTCACATGTATTGTGTCTGCAGCGCGTCGTGCTGTTGGCTGGTGGTACCGCTCGCCCTCTGCTTTGGACCGGCTTGTGGTGGTCCGTGAGGAAGGCCAGCTCCCCTGTACTGCCGCTGCGCTTTTCTAAAACTAAGTTTGTGTGCCAGCTTTGCTGTGCTTTATTTCCAGCTGCAGAACCGGCAGCATCACGACTCCCAGTTCCCCCACTCCAACTCATAAGTATGGGCTCTGATTATTTATAAGATCCTCACACATAACTGCACCTAACTATACATTTGTGTATTTATAGGCCCAGAGCCACAGTGTGCGGCCTTGTTGGAGCTGGCCGTCATTCCCAACGGGGCTGCTGTTTTAAAAGCTGTTTTCTACTGTTTCTAAACTGTTTTTTATACTGTTTTCTACTGTTTTTAAATTGTTTTTGTGCTGTTTTCTACCGTTTTTAAACTGTTTTGTGCTGAGTTTTATGCCGTTTTGCGTTCTCATTTTCCTTTGCCACGTTCTGCGTAGTTTTGGTTTCGTTTTGTTGTGTGCGCTCTTTGGTTCTCTCTCCGCTGCTTTGTGACCCGTTGTGGTGCCACCATCACCAGCGGGTAGGATTGTGTGGCCACCAAGCGGAAGTGGTGCTGGGGTTGCGCCATCCTATTGTTTCACTGTATAATAAGTTCAGTGATTGTTTTTCATGAATTTGTTACCTCCTTGAGTTTGGTTGTTTTTCTTTCCTTTTGCAAATTTAGTATTTTTGTACATTTCTTTATCACATTTGCTGTTGCTGGCTTGATTTGATTCTGGTTTTTTGTGTTGGACAGGAGCTGTGGGCCCCCAGTGCGTGCCAGCCACATCCCCAGATGGTGTTGGTGGTGGTGGTGGTGTCCCCTTCCCTTGCTGTGAAGTGAACTCTGGGTGTCTTTGGTTCGGTGTGTCACATGGTGTTTTAAGTTGAGCCCCATTTTTCCTGCTGCCTGCCCCGGTAAGCCCCAGCCCCAGACCCCTGTATATTCCGTTTTTTTTTTTTTTTTCACCAGCAACAGTTCATCGTAAATACTTTTTAATGGTGGCTAGCTGCCTTTTTATTAAAATTTTGTGTTAGAAATAAAATCACAAGTTGGGAATCACGTCTCCAGCTTTCATTTGTGAACCAAACCTGTGTGACCTACACAAACTATTTCCTGGGGTGAAACTCCCCAGGTGGCTTTGTCTGCAACTCTTAAGCCAAAAACTCTACCATCCTGCCGCATTAGTGTATGTAAACTTCTGACTTTGAAGAGCCTCATACAAATTTTCTCTTATTATTGTGGCATTTAGCTAATAGAAATAAGTTTGGTAATCCTAAGTGACCTAAAACAGGAAAAGTTTAGTCTGATTTAATGTCAGACAGTGAGAAAAAAAAAGGTTCTCTGTCTTTTATCTACAGTGTATGTGAACTTCTGGTTTCAACGGTATACATGGACAATGACTGTCATCCCAGTGTGACTGTTGACATACCTACTTGCTTACTTCATGTGTATGTGGAGGATTGAACGGCATGTCCACTAGAGGACGATTACAGCCTAATGAGCGCTGTCTTAAAACAGAATATCTTACTGTTGCACAGCGCAAACAGAATGTCACTCCCCAGAAAAAACATTCAGTTGACAATAACCAGAAGCATAAGGTAGCTGAATGTTAAAAATAGGTGTGTGGAACTGAACATGCGAGCATTTGCTGCATCAGTTATACACCATAATTAAGTCTTTTTAATTACCTCTGTCTGTGGGACTGTTCAGACTAACACTTCGTTTAAAAACCTACCTTCCACATTCATGTCATTATCACTGGCCAAAGGAAGAGAAAACAGGAAAAAAACAACCCCACAACACAAAACGGAACCTGTCACAGAACATTATCTACCAGCCTAGAACCCCATCCAGTCAGATTCTTGGTTTCACACTTTCCTGGTAGCTTTACCACTGAGTAACCTAATGGGTCACTTGGTTCTTGCCAAATGTGTGGAAATATTCTCTGTATTTTTCTTCTTCCCGGCATTGCTCTTCTAAATTCTCCTCAGACGGTTACTTAGCGAATGTTTCCATCACATTATATTATGTCACATATACAGATGCTGCTGCTCTGCGTGGACACAGCGTTAGTTCAGGGAGGAGCTGTGTTCAGAGGGTGTGTTACTGAGTTGGGTTGTTCACACCCACACAGTCATGCACACAAACACACACACACATGCGCGTACACACACCCACATGCGCACACTTCCTCTAGCTGAATGTCTCACTCTGGAGTGGCTTGAACTCTTTAAATCAGACAGACTGTGGCCTTCAGAGTCAGACAGCAAGCAGAAACTCCTCTGCTGGCCAGGCGGTAAGTCAGCTCAGCTCACAAACATCTGCTTTTTTTTCCCAGGCTCTTCGTGGTTTCTCAGTTAATGCTGTTTTCTTAGCTTAAACAATTTAACAGCCATCACATGCTTGAAAATATTTCAAAAAGGCTCAATCATTTTGTTGTTTGAAGTTTATTCTGACTGCATTATATTGTGGATGCGGATGTCAGATGGCTACATTTGTGTCTGTGACAGATTTTCCTGCTAACCTTCGAGATGAAGATGGCAACTACAACATATGATTACGACTATAACGACAGTGGAACAGAGGAGCCATCCATACTATGTAATCGGGACAGTGACAACCATCTGGGAGCTCAGCTGGCCACCCTGTACTATTTTATGTTCGTCTTCAGTCTCCTTGGCAACGGGCTGGTCCTGGTCATCATCCATCGGTAAGCGAACAAACAAATCTCTCATCCTACATGAAAGCTATATGTGCAGTTTTTTTAACTTCATGCTAACTGCTCTCACTGCTCTGCAATGTTCAGTCTCTCTTTTAGCAGTGAAAATGGTATTAGGAAATAAATGGTGCTTTTTGCCATGAAGTCCAGGAATGGATCACTGACCGCTTCTTATCTAAGTGGGAACGATTATTGTACCAAAAACATTGACTCATCTCTTGTGCTGCTACTGTTTACTTCTATCATTTAAGTAGTACTCAGCTTCTGCTCTCAACTTTTGTCTTTTCTGAGGTTGTCTAAAAAAGCTGACATGTCACTGCGCCCTTCCTCTTAGCCACGATGACACTGTGAATGAAAGTTGACAGTAATATAACAACTTGAACTTTAAACCCCAACAATGCTGTTTATCAATGCTAAACATATAACATGCAGCAAATGAAAGCTGTGTGCGTAAATCGCATTATGCAGTTTAATATAAATGATTACCTGGACTTCACGTGGGCAGACAGTAACCGCCAGATAGGATAACGAGCTTTCGTGATGATTGATTGATCAACGCATTGACAAACTGATCCGTTGTCACCAGCATTCGTTTCCACTTAATGCAAGCCAGTGCACGGAATGTACAGCTGTCCTCAAATGTATTCATACCTTTCCATTAAAGAAAAGGCAAAATTCACAATCGTCACTCAAATAGCTACAAACTGAAAAAACTAATAATAAATAAAAATTTGTTAAATTATAATTTAGTGAATTAAGACATTGCTTTTGAATTGTAGGTGGGAAACAAAACAAAACAAAACAAAAACTGCCCTGGACAAATTAGTCAAGTCAAGAACTTTATTGCCACATGTACATGCACATGTAGTTTGGTTGGGAGGAATTTTTTGTGCAGGGCTAAAAGAGCTGCAGAGATGTTTGTGTATATATATATATATATATTTATATATACACAGGGTTAACATTTATATACACATAGAAGAATAAGGTATGGATTTATATACAGTAAAAAATAACAAGTTATGGACGAGATAAATAACTAAAAACAGAGGAAGCGTGTACAGCAAACACCACAGATATTGCACAATAGTGTTGTGAGTCCAGTTTTACTTTGTATCTGCCGTCAGTCTGACTGTGACAGGGAAGAAGCTATTGTAGAAACCGAGTGTTTTTGTCTGAGAAGAGAGTGAGCTGGGTTGTATGTGTCTGTGATGATGCTATTGGCTTTTGTTTGCATTATTTTGTGTATAATTGGTCCATGTAAGGAAGGTCAGCCCTAGCAGTCCCCTCTGCTGTCTTCACCAACCTCTGGAGAGCCTTCCACTCTGCCTGGCTAGTGTTTCCACACCAGACTGATGCTAGTGGTGAGGATACTCTTCACCAGCCCTCTGTAGGCCAGTGTGTGGTCCAGGGCAGTCCAGCTCAGGTTAGCTGTTAGTTCAAGGCCAAGATACTTGTGGTTGTCCACCTTCTCCCCTTCAGTCCCTTTGATGGAGAGGGGCCTCATCGGTGGGGCCTTCTTCCTGAAGTCAACGATGATGTCCCTTGTTTCGTCTACATTTAGAATGAGGTGGTTGTCTCCTCCATAAACAACTGTGTTTTTGACCACAGTCCTGTTGCCCACCTCATCTCCTCCCGCGATGATTCCCAGGATAGTAGTGTCGTCAGCATATTTGACGACGATGGTGTTGTCCTGGGTGGACACAAAGTCATGCGTGTAGAGGGTGAATAGTTTTGGGCTGAGGCAGCAGCCCTATGGTGACCCCGTACTGACTGTGAGCACATCAGAGACCTTTCCTCCCATCCTTACCACCTGAAGTCTGTCAACAAGAGGATGGGAGGAAAGGTCTCTGGTGTGCTCACAGTCAGTTTAGAGTCAAATTAGAGCACTTTGCTGATGAGCAGTGGACCAGAATACCTGTCAACAGGCGTAGAAATTTGATTGAAAGTTACAGAAAACACTTGATTGCAGTGGTTGGCTTAAAGGGTTGTTCAACAAAATATTAGTTCACGGGTCCCATCATGCTTGTTTTTTTTTTGTTCTTTTTTCTTTTTTAATACTTCTGTTGAACCACAATTCAAAAGCAATGTCATGATTTTCATTACATTTTTATTTCTTATTACTTTTGCTAATTTCAACTAATTTCAGTGACGGCTGTTGTTTTCCTTCTGTAATGGGAGGGTGTGTCACTAAGTGAACATTCTGACAGGAATTTAGAGATTTTGAGAATATGGCAATCATACTTTGTCATCTTCATAACCCTTTGCTTAAACTATCACAATTGACAGTGATATAGCCACTCATATCACATTTTAGTTTGTACCTTTTTGAAACGTTTAAAATAAATTAAATAGAGAATTAGTACAGTGTTTGACATTGTACCCACCCAAGCAGTCGAGCAGTGGAATCTCCTGGGATGTGACAGCAAAACACAAACTGAAATACAGTACACCATAATGCTAGCAATGGTAGTACTAATAGGGATAATTAGTTAAGTTTAGTTATGATTATGATTGCATTTGTTAATGATTATTTGGGATGCCAGTGTGTGGCATCCATGTGCCCCCCAATAAATATAATGATTACTTCTGGATGTACTTTTTTTTTTTTTTTTTTAAATCTTCAGTCTCCAAGAATTTTGACAGAAAACACTGGTACATTCTATCTAATTCATTTCTGTTTTCAATTCAGTTCTATTTTAAAGCATAACACATCATCTCGAGGCACGTTATTTTGTAAGGTGAAGATCTTACAAAATTACACTAGAAACCCAACAAATCCAAAGTTACGTCTGGATTCCGTATTAGAAAGCGCTTTGCAACAGTGTTCCCTCAACATTTTGCCACTAAATTCTTCCTAATCATAGAAAGATTTCAGGGAGTCTGATTTGGCAGTAAAGGAACTTCAGAATATTCTTCGTAAATAAACACAATTTGCACATTTCTCACAGGAGACATTTACCAATAAAAAAAAATCATATTACATGTAATTCTAAATACTTATCCTCACGTTATTGTACCTTTATTTATATTCATAAACCAAAAGAAGTGCTGTGAACATAAATATACCATCTGCAGCATTGTTGTAAATGTCAGCTACTTTCTGATTTATTGGCATAGATGTGCTTCATATGCCCAGATGTGGATGAAATGGAGATAGACTGTTGCTCCAATCTCATGCTTTCAAGATTTTTCTCCAAACTGATTTTTTCAGTAAGAATTTTTCCTCAAGATGTTTTCTATGTGGATTTACAGTATATCTGTAATGATTATTTATGTCCTTTCATGGGTTTTCTTGGTATTATGGACAGTTGGTGTAGTAATGTATCTGGTGAACTAATCAATTTGATGATGGGTTTGAACCAAAACATCCTTGTGCAGACTTTCTAGTTTGTTTTATGAATCAATTTTGAAGTTTCAGCATTTTAGAGAAGGAGAAAAGAGCGTATCTTTGATGTACTGTTCGTATGTTGTTTGTCCATCACGAGAGTGATGGACAAAAGTGTTCTCTGATTTGACAGCCTCGACATCCCATTGACTGGATGACATGGTCTGGCTCATGATTGAGACCTGTTTTGTAGGGTTAGGATAAGGGGTAGGGTTTGAGGGCCATTCCACGCTTAAAGTCGTGGAACAATGGTGATGCTGTTTACTGCTCTACAAGAACCCCACCTGACTTCCTCTGTCCCCCACTGCCTGCTCTTCATGCCTTTTTAACTGCCCCCTGGGGACAAATAAAGTTTTTTGAATCTGAATCTAAAGACAAGTGCCCTAATAACTACAGCTACTAGAGAGCTTTGTCTCTAGTATGTATACAGATGTTGGTTGGGGACTTCCTGGGAGCACAGCCTCAGAGTACAATGTTTTAAAATGGCCACAAATTTACAGCGTCAATGTCAGTAAGTTAGCATGTTGACCACAATCACAACAAGATGAAACAGGAAGAACTGTGTATAAAAAATGTTCCTATTCCAATATGACCTCTTCAAATATCAGTGAGATTTACTTCACTGCCAAGAACCAATCCATCGAGTCACTAATTTTACTCAAACCATCAGAAGTCACAGAAAAAAAAAATCTGTCGTAAAATGTTATACCGTTGAAGTCACTGTTTAGTTCTAACAACAACTTTCTATCTGACCACCCTGTAGGTTTGAGAAGCTGACCACTGTGACCAACATCCTGCTGCTGAACCTGGTCTTGTCCTCGGTGATCTTAATGGGCAGCCTTCCTTTCTTGGGAGCCTACATGCAGCTCTCCACCTGGATCTTTGGTGACGTTATGTGTAGGATTGTTGGTAGTGTCTACTACCTGGGCTTCTACAGCTCTGTCCTCTTTCTAGCTCTTCTGACCTTCGACCGACACCTTGCAGTTGTCTACTCCTTAGGTGCGGCACATGTGAGGACTCGAAGGTATGCTGTGATCTCCTGCGCCGTGGTGTGGCTGGTCAGTGGGTTGGCGTGCATCAGGCCCATGATTCTCCACACCACATTTTTCAATCGGCTTGACAACAAAACCTACTGTGATGAGTCTGAATCTGACATTCCTGGTATTGATAGTCATCAGCTGAGAAAATCTGGATTTTACCTTCAGATTTTCTTCTTGATCTTCCCTCTGGCTGTTATTGTCTACTGCTATGTTAGGATCATAATCACTGTCATGTCATCTAAGATAGTTACCAAGTTCAAGACAGTCAGGCTGATATTCATCATTGTGCTGTTGTTTTTCATTTGCTGGACTCCCTTTAATATTGTAAAGGTGATCCATGATAGAGCCACTGACTGTGAGGAAGGACAGAGACTGGGCTATGCACTTCAATCCACTCGCACCTTTACTTACTTTTACTTCTGCATCAGTCCCATCTTCTACACATTTGTAGGGAAAAAATTCCAGAATTACTTCAAACAGCTGCTGGCCAAACGCTTCCCAAGCTTAAAGCGTCACATTTCTGTCAGTCAACACAGCAAAACCAACATGTCCACAAAAAGTACACCAAATATGCTTTAGGCCTTTCTCAGGACTGACATGTGTTTAACAAACCATGATTTGACAAGCTATTAAACAAAGTGCCGTCTGAGTTTGTGGGGCTTTTTTTGGGACAGTCAAGGTGGAGATCAATAATGTCTGCCTACAATTTTTCTTGCATTCAGAAAAAAGCATAAATAAATAATATAAGCCATGCTTTATAACAATTTCTTGAGATCTAAGGTCCTTTTCTGCCAAAACCTCCTCAAGCTTTACTTTCCCAAGAACCAAGGTCCCTGGAGGATTTGTGATTTGCATTTCCACGGTAGGGTCAAAGCTCCAAGAAGATCAATCAAATTAGGCTGCGGATGTATTTAAAGTGCAATGCGTGATGGTGTGAAATGTCTTGGGCAGCTCAATCCTAGTTGTTTTTAGTCACAAGCGCACCTCTTTTGATATCAACTATATTCCTGTTATCCACGTTTTCAACCAAACCAAAAGCAAACAGAGAGAAGTAGAAGTTGCCGCTCCATCTTTGTAAATGCAATATATATAGACTTTCTGTCGTTGAACAATTACATTTGCCTCCAAAGCAAGAGAAATGTGTACACTGAACTATTTGCACATGATGCCTTAGTGATTTGCAAGGTTTGTTCTTGTTTGCCGTCTGGATTACAGTAAATCTTCCCAAACTGATTTTAGTGACTTTACTCTCCACTAATCAGGGTTTGATTTATTAAGCTCTAAGTCTGATGAAGGTGATAAACATTGGACTCTTCTCTAAACCCCATCTTGTGTTCAACAGCAATGTTTTCTCCCCCCAGCGTATGTCAGCTACACACCGTCTGAGCCTGCAAAGTGCTGCTTGTGACTATTGATTTTGCTCCAATTTTAATCAGTGTTCTTTATGTTATTGCTTTTTAGAACATATTTATTAGACAGGTTTATAATGAACAATGTTTTTTTTTGTAAAATTGCTATTGTATAATGTAAAAAAAACTGTTGATGATAATATATTGTGATGATTCATTGTTTGTCTGCTTAGTCAGACCTTACATGATGCCAGTTTGAACTTGGAAAGAAAACAGTGAGGAGGCAGCACCAAAAAGTGTTGAAGAGCTTTGCGGCTGCTTAGTGTTTGTTTCATTTGGCCGCTGTTTTTGCTTGTGTAAATCAAGTACTTCATTAAATCAACCCCCTTTGTATTAGTAGCCTACAACAGGCGGGGTGAATTTAAATCATTTCTAAACATGCTATTACGTTTCATATTTTTTTGTATACATGCACTTTATTTGTTCAGCCAATGCAATTATTTTTGTACATGCATTTGTTATTATTGATTATGACTATTATTACATATGTAAATACTTTCGACACATCTGATTGTCTTTTTTTTTTAACAAAGACAAATATTTTCTACACATGTAAAATTGTTTTTCATGAGCTTTTTCTTCAAATAAAAACAATCTCAGTGGCATGAACGTAACAGTCTGAGGTTTATTTATTTTACAGGTTTACATCTGTCACATTTAAGAAATCAGTTTACAAGCTCCCAATCTTACTGCACCTTATTTGGGCCATTAAATACTAAATATCACCACTACCGTTGACCTTCAGTAGAAACTACAGAAGAAGTAATCAAAAAACAGGGTCCTGTGCTTGCATGCAGCATCCTGTTGCTGCTTTTAGACGACTTTACGGAGCATCCGGTGTAGAGAGTACGACGAAGAATCACTAATGTATTTCTGTTGTGTGCTGGCAAAATTAAAATAGGAGAAGGAAGAACAAACAATGAGTAAACATGATTTTTGGGTGCGACTTCCTGGTCTGTTTAAATGTCCTTGTCAGCCTCAGTCTGACGTTTACTACGCCTTTAAAACAGTTGTTTCCAGAACCCTTGAATCTTCTGTCTATTTAATCTGCTCTTTATTTTAACACTTAAGAGCACGTATGACCTGCATTTTACAATAATGACACCAATCATAAGTCAGCTTGTCATTTTACCACCCACGGTTGTAAACACCATTATTCAGCGTTCATTACATTCTCTAAATTTGGTCCTAGCATGGGGTTCTGTGTTACAGCTCTGGCAGATCACTTGCCAAACTACCCTCCTGCCTCAGCGTCTCATTTTTCCTTCAGCGGCAACTGCTGAATTTCACCCTGCACGCTGCTCGGTGATAAATTGTAGCTCAGGCTTAAATTTCTGCCATTTGGAGGAGAGGGGAGGAAAAAAAAAAAATCCAGCTGTCAAAAATGAATAGGGGCTTCAGCAAAAAGTGATGCTTTCAGGTATAGATCTTTCGCTCCATTCTGCTCTGGTTCGTCATGAGCAAACTCAGTTCCAGGCAAAAGTTAGAAGAGTCTTACATTATCTTTGCACTTAAGATGATTACATCAAAAACATGTTTTGTAGATGGGAGTAAAGGGGAAGTAGAGTCTTACGCAACGGAATTTCAGTAGAAGCTGGGGGAAGTTATATCTTTAAATGATTAAGAGCACCATGAAGCAACCTCCACGTTAGCTGCAGTATAATCCTGTATGCCCATGGTACAAAAATCTTATGCGTAGGTCAAGCCACAGGTCAGCTATTGTGTATGACCTACATGCTAACAGCAAGAAACCAGCTTGCCATAGCAACGTCTCACTCGCTGCTGGGAAAGTGACTGATATGATTACTGATCTAAAACACACACACACACACACACACGCACACACACGTGTTTTAAGTATTAGCAAGACACAGTATTTTAAAGTATCGCCAAGAGAAGCGCTCACTGCAGATAAATGATTGATTTTCTGATAAGTTAATGATCAAAATGATGTATATTAAGGTCAGTATGTACTGTTAGGTACATATTTGTTTCAGTTGTAATGCATAATACTTCAAAAGTCTGACATAATATTTGCATGTAACATCTTAATTTGTAATTTAAGTACAATGTAAAATATTTCCCTCTGAGACATACAGAGTCCGAGATTGTTGGTTTCGGCTAATTTAAATGACTCTTGAAGATGAGAGTGTGATCGTAACTTGATGTGGTAGCTACATGTCAGCAAACTTGTGGTTATTTCTCCCCATACATTGGTTACAAATGAAACTATCAAACTGTGTGCTGTGTTCTTAAGGCAGGGGGATGGTTGAAAGTGAGTGATTACACAATAGACAACTGTCTCCTTGCGAAGTTAAGCTCAAAAACCAATAGAGCTAGAGAAAGAGCGCTCCATGAATAATGTCCTAATCAAGCATTTCTTCATGAGATCTGTGTGTTAACAGTTACTAAGTTAGAGTTCCTACAAGACACTGACCTCGAAGTTGCTCCCAATGGCAGGCAGCACCTTGCATGGCAGCCTTGTCACCATTGGTGTGTGAATAGGTGAATGAGAAACACATTGTAAAGCGTTTGGATAAAAGCGCTATATAAGTGCAGACCATCTAATTCTGTATCATAAATGAGTGAATTCAGTTTATACCTCTGAGCCCAAAGTATGACCCCTCACACATGAACTGAATAAAGTTGATCACTTTGGTGCCTGTCAAGTTCTGGAAAATAGTCTCATATAAGGTAAGTGATCGCCTGGTTTTTGTAGTCAGTGTGTTGGATGTGGTAAAATGTGCAGGTGTAAAGTCTTAAGCAGCTTTGTCAAGAACCAGAGAGGAAGGGCCAAATGAGCACACTGGAGAATGTCTGAAATGCGAAGCTTGTCGGGTGCTCCTAGTCAGCACCATGAGCACCTACTGGCCATGGTCCAAGGAGGAACAAACTATGGCGACAGGGTGCTGGGGAATGTGCTGCAACAAATATGATTCACAGAAGCTCCAACTCCCGAGTTCCAGGGGCCTCATTTATCATCAGCGTGTAGAAAAGGTTCTAAATTCTGTCGTACGAATGAACTTTAGAGTATGCGTAAGTACAAAAACAATCTGTATTTGTCAAACGTGCATACGGGGGTCGTACGTACATCAGTGTTGAAAAATCCCACTTGTTCTTAACCTCGGTGCTCGTGCACGTTGCCTTCAGGAACGCCTCCAAATCACCATATAGGGCAACAACACGCGCCTTTATAAAGCAGGTGAACAGAGGGGTTGTGAAAAAGAGAGAGGAGAGAGGAGAGGATGACGCTCTGAGACCGAGACCATCGCGAGACTACGGGAGATCCAACATGGCGGCGCCCTGCTGCTGAAAGAAAAACACCGGTAAACAGCAAAAAAAACTTATCTTTTCAAGACACTTTTCCGATTAAATACTGGATAGCACTTTCGACTTCGTGGACGACTACTTTTACCGGCTNGCTGGGGAATGTGCTGCAACAAATATGATTCACAGAAGCTCCAACTCCCGAGTTCCAGGGGCCTCATTTATCATCAGTGCGTAGAAAAGGTTCTAAATTCTGTCGTACGAATGACATTTAGAGTGTGCGTAAGTACAAAAACGATCTGCATTTATCAAATGTGCGTACGGGGGTCGTACGTACATCAGTGTTGATAAATCCCACTTGTTCTTAACCTCCGTGCTCGTGCACGTTGCCTTCAGGAACGCCTCCAAATCACCATATAGGGCAACAACACGCCTCTTTATAAAACAGGTGAAGATTTATTTTTTCCTCACCTGTTGTCATCATCGTGGCAAAAAGGGCGAAAAAGAGGAACTTTTGAAACTGAGATCGAGGTAATTGTCAGCGAGGTTGAAGCAAACCAGAACATGTTGTTTGGTGCGTGAAATGTTAGGATAAGCAGCGTAAGAAAAAATAATGCAGACAAGACAACCACCGCAGTTATTTCTGTTGGTCAGAGGAGAGATCGCCGGGAAAAATTTTAAAAAGTGGTTTGACGTTAAGCTCAGTGCCAAAAAAATGCATCACAGTCCATAAAAGAGAAATGACTGCAACTGGAGGAGGATGACTTAATACCGAACGTTCACCCAGTGGATAACCCTGATCACTACAGATGGCATGTTTTAATAACCAAACAAAGTCCAGCCAAAACATTTCCACACTCTATGACACTCACCAATAAGCCAGCCGTCTTCAGCAGCTCCTGCTTTGGAGATCCACAGAGCTGTTCTGCTCAATGAATGAGTTGTGTTCCTCCAAGTCGACAAGGCAACAACGTTGGATAGCCACAAATGCGCATCGCAAATTATCAGTACGTTGATTGAATGAAACCCTTTTCTATTTACAAAATTAAGCTCATTTAGTGATGCTGCTTTGATTGCGATGTGGGCGCAGTCTATGGCTCCACTTATGTTTGGGAATCCAGCGACGGCGTTAAGTCCCCGTTTGATTTGAGCTCGTTGGTGATGTAAGGGAACTGGATGTCGGCTGGGGCCAGGGGAGTTATGGCATCCAACACTGCCGGCTTGATCCTGCTCAGTGGTGGCTGGAAATTTAATGTTGTCTTCATGGTCAGGCTTACCTAGTGGATGTATGGTCAATCTCTAAAACTATCAGTCTTACATTAGCAACCATATGTAGGCACATGAGGCCTGTCTGTCTCTAAGTTATTGAAAATCATACATCATGAATAAAATTAGGCTAGTTTAGATGTAGTTCATTCTTGAGGGCGATTCTTTGTCACTTCAAAAACAGCTAAGTCATGCATGCTGTTGTCAATGTCACAAACCTCATTCGCTTTAACTCAAAGCTAATGCAATAAAATAAAAAAAATAACTCTCTTAATGCCGTAAAACTGCCGTAAAGCAAAACAGAGCTAGAACAAACTTTCCTACTCAGTTGAATCGCCTTTTATTTTCTAGTCAGAATATCAAAAATAGAATGAGGCAGAAGAATCACAAATTTTTCAAACCACAAATGTTAGCACTGATATAAATAACACACGTTTTAAATAGTGTATCTGCCATGTCTGACCACAAGAAAGTGACAAAAAGTGAGTTCCTCTGATAGCTATACTCTGTCTATGTTGCAACACTCTGGGCTGCACATGTTGCAAACTGATTTACCGTATTTGTGCAAATAAAACAGGATTCCAATGCAGTATTCTTTAATAATGACATACGGCCATACAGTAATGCTTTCTCAGTGCAGAGGCCAGAGTGAAATAATTTTACACCTTTGTCTTTTGCTTAGTGTGTAATAAAGAGCTGATAAACTGGTGCTGTCATACAATAAGGGCAGCATGTGAAGGAAAAAAAAAACGAATGTTCAAAGATTTTAGTTGGTGCTAACTTGCAAAGACACTTCAACACTGATAACCCTGATAGTCAATGTATAGGGGCATGGATTTGTACTTGATGAATCAAAAGGGTAAGGGGACCCAAGGAGATTACAAATGCACAGGACACAGATCATTGGACCGGGATCTGAAAGGGTTGAAAAATGACATCTACTGGGGCGCCGCTATAGCTCACCTGGTTGAGCTGGTGTCCCATGTGCAGGGCTACAGTCCCAATGTGGAGGTCATGAGTTCGAATCCCGCTCATGACCCTTTCCCACATGTCCTCCCCCCATTCTTCTCCTCTACTTTCCTGTCTCTCTCTCACCAACACTATCAAATAAAGGCACAAAGGCCAAAGAAATTACTTAAAAAAGGTAAAAGATTAACACAATAATCTAATTCTTGGAGTGTTGTGTATGTGTGGCTTTGCTAACATGCAT
Source organism: Stegastes partitus (assembly GCF_000690725.1). NCBI lineage: Eukaryota > Metazoa > Chordata > Actinopteri > Pomacentridae > Stegastes > Stegastes partitus. The sequence goes on along the minus strand of NW_007578566.1, from coordinate 190,449 downwards.
TACCCACAACCATTCCACTTCCATTTGTAACTCTGATAAGAACGTTACGAAAACAAAAAATAGAAAAGAAATAGGTGGAGAAATGCAGCGCCACTGTGTCATGAGCTTACACAGCAACATCATGGAACACCAGGCCACACTAATGACTGTATATAAAGATGGATGGACCCTCATCCATAGGGTTCCTAAGCAGTGGTTTAGAATTTCAGAGTGGTTGTGTTGGTTGTTGCCATCTTTGCAGTGTCTGACTCCTTCTAACTCTAAGCTAATCCAAAAAATGAGCAAAAAGATGCAGTGTGAGTGGTTATGATCATTGTGGACTATGCTGGACATGTCTCACCTGTCATTAAAAGTGGTTACACTCTAAATTATGCCTAAGTTTTAACCTCAATACAATTTACTTATAATAAGTTATATAAAAATCCAAAGAAGTATAATTGTCATGTATACAGAAATTAGTTCGAGAGACTAACACTGTTTTTATACCAGGCTGTAAACATGTTTATTTTGGCTGTAAAGTTGGACATTTTAACATGAGGGTCTATGAGGATGGACTCGCTTTTGGATACAGCCTCAAGTGGCCATGAACTGCAGCTTTTGTACTTCTATGCTGGCTTCACTTTTTAACCCTGGAGGTTGCTACTTGGGCCAGACTGCTGACCAACACAACAGAGACTGATGCTGAGTCAAGCTTCCATGGCAACATAAGATAAGTAAATGTGTGCTTTTCTGAACCTTTGTTGTGTGTTATACTAAATATTTTATGCTGTTGGGAAATGCATTTTTTTTTTTTTTTGTCTTTTCCAATGTCAATTTTTTTTTTTACTTTAAAATAATAAGATGTTAAAAACAATAACAAAAAACCGCTAAAGCTGAAAGTGATGCAGCAGAACCTGAAATACTGACAAATTCTTACCAGTCATAACTTACACAACCAACAATGAAACGAGGCCACTCCTTTAGTGGTCAGGAAGCTTGTGGTTGAACAGTTTTCTGATGTAGGCCAGGTTCCGATTTGTACATTTGCTCTTTAGAAGTCGGTCATTAGCCAACGACAATGACATATGCAAAAATCAGATTGACTTTTATGTGTGTGCTGTTCTCTCATTGTTGTGTTCTCAATAAGAGCTCTATTCCCATATGAGACGAGGAAGAAAGAAAATTTAACTATTTGCCCAAAGTGTTGAAAACTTTGCTCTCTATGGAGATTGGCTGAAGAAAGAGATCTCTCTTGCTTCACCTTCATGCTGTGTTTCATTTTTACTTTTTAATAGAAGTGTCAAGAAGCTCTCAGGGGTCCTCCACTTGTGGGGAATGAGAATTAATTGGAGGATTAGAGCTACATGCACCCTGCGCCCTGTCTTGACTTATAACATGGCTTTAGGGTCTGCAGTACTGCTTCTCCTGACTGCTGACTGTGTGTGTTTGAGTGTGAGGCAAAGAAAGAAAGAAAGAAAGAAAGAAAGAAAGAAAGAAAGAAAGAAAGCATTAACAGTCTTTTGATGTGGTACTGCTTATGATTTATATTACTGTAATATATCTGCTTCTTTTGTGTATATTCCTGTGATGACTGTGTCTTCTTTTAACTTCTGGGTCCACATCCATCAGAGGGAAATCACTTCTTACTCGACAAAAATTCTCAGCGGGACACATTTCTGGTCCTACTCAGTAGAGAGGATTGCGGAGGAAAGACGTGCTATCCCTGCAGGAACCAGTGACCTCATGGTACAGATTCGCAACACTAACAATGATAGCAGCCATTAATCACCACACATATCTATTTAAAATACATATCAGTTTATGCCTCGCTGAACACCACGAAGCATTTATGAAAGTTTGAGGTCAGGTGGCTGTGGAGGACAGTCCATCACAGTCAGCACTTCTTCTTGGTCCTCTCTGGTCTTCAAGTAGTTCCTGCAAAGCTTTGAAATGTGTTTGGGCTCATTATGTACACCCCCACTGTTACTGCCACAAATCTTAGACTTGGATTTATCAGTAAATAGGCCTTTTTCCATCCACCACTTTGAAAAGCTGCTCCATCTCAGAACCACTCCAAGCATTTGGCCTTGTCTCCCCTCCTGAGAAGTAGTTTTAGAGACTCTACTCGTCCTCTGAGGCACTAGACTGCCTTCTTTCGAAAAGGAGTTCTAGTGATTGGAGTATTGTGTTCTTTATTTAGCAAATTCACTTTCTGTGATGAAGTTCTTTTCTTTCTCTGAGAGAACAAAGCTCACTTGTGGTCTGCCCGATCCTGCTTTGGATATAACTGATCTTGTTTTTGCAAAGAAATGTTTATGCTTAAATCTCTCCCAAAAGTGCAAAAGATTGAAAAGTAATATTTAGGAGTATTACATATTTTAAACAATAGAAAAAAAACCAATGTAATATGAAATATTAAAGAGAATAAAAGCATTACAAGCTATGGGTCTTGATGCAGTGCTCAGAACATAGTTGTCAAAGGTTTGAAGGATAGTTTATTGTTACATTCTTTGAAGGTGGTGAGAGAGCCTTAATGGGGGTGAATGGGAGTGCAGTGTGTCTGAAGGACTCAGCGAGGGAGAATCCAGAAAGGTCTGTAGGTTGAATGCTAGAGGCAGGTTGATGAAGACACTGGGTGTGACACGGAACAAAAAGTGGGACTGGTAAGAAAAATCAAGGTTTTATATCTAAAGGGAACGTTGGATTCGTTGGGCTCTATGTGAAGTAATATGAGATAACATATGTTGTGGATTGATGCTATATAATTAAATTGAATTGAATTGAATTAAAAGTGGTGCAAGAGGTTGATTGGAGAATGAAGCTCAGGTTCCTGTGCCAGGGAAAAAGAGATCGGACACACACACACACACACACACACACACACACACACACTGAATGCCAGTTCTCTGTGTCTTGAAGGAGGCTCTTTTAAACCTGACTAGATCACCATGGTAACTTATGCTGCACAGCGAACCTGTTCACATGCAGGTTCTGTTCAGAGAAACTGATTTAAATTAAGTCTAAAAAACATCTTACCATCACCACATCTTTTCTTGACAAGATCCTCTACATGATACAGATTCTCAGCTGACATTATAACTGCAAACCTCTTGAGCCATACGTTCATAACACCGATGTAGTTACAAACTGTGTGCATGAAGCTGCCAAGGAACCCTACATGCTCAGCTGGTGATGCAGAAAGTTCATAAGTATGTTGTTGTCTTTGGTCCTTCTTCTCTGCATGGGTAATTTCACACTGCTAGTCCTGCAGCTAATAGGACACAGATCAGGATGTTGATTATTCTGGCCTTGAATGCACTTGTTGAGTATCGTGTTTAAATGTATGAAGTTTCAAGTTCACAAGCGCTGATGAAAATCACAAGCATTCCTGTGTTACATCATTTGCAGGCCCATAAAAAACATTTTTATCTTCCTCACAGGTCCTTATTAAAACAACCTGCGCCTCTGCACTGAAGTAGGCGGCACATAATCAATTCATTTTTGCAAAAGAAGAGTTACCTAATGTATCCAACGCCTCCTTCTATGTGAACGCACACGGACCCTGATAATGAAAATCTGGTTAACAAATAAAGTTGATTACCTCCGTCATGATTCTCATTATCTCTGACTGAGGCTGTAGGATTAGTTGAGCAAGTGTACATGGCCTTAAAAGAAAGTGTAACTGTATGTCACACTTGCTTCATAAAACTCCCCTCAGAACTATGCAATAAATAAATAAATCAATAAATAAATAAAAACCATAAATATTTAGACAATTCAGTGTTATCTGACATGTCATCTTAAACTTAAACAGGGGACATTTAATACAAGAACGTACACTTTCTTTCCCTATTTATCAAAAAATTATTGTCCAGATTGTGTAAAAAAAAGCTTTTCCAAACAGAAAATGTGAGATATTTGTATTTTGTCAGTGCGTTCTGAGTGACCACAAAAGATTTGACCTACCAATGGGAGTCACAATGTCACAGACTACAGAGGGTTTTTGTTCTAATGTGTTGCTGTAAGGTGCAACACTGTTGCACTATTTCCTATGTGCACTAGCGGTACTAAAATGTAATGTATACATTTATCATGGACTTTCCTTTAGCACCATCTACAGGATACTTCTGACATTGGAAACACATTATTTATTTAGTCTTACACTTCATATATAATTGTGACGAAAGTTTCTGTACACTTGTAATTACCATGTATATAATGGCAGTCTTGAGTTTCCAATAGCTCCTACAACTCTTCTATTTTTTTCATTGGAAACATTGAAACCCATCTGTCTTTGTCACAAAAAAACAATCCGACATTTTATTACTTTCATAGATTCATTACAGGTTTTCTGGAAATATAACAAAACCTGATGTTTCAAAAGTATACACACAGCAACTTGAATGATCAGTTCTGGTGTTAAATTTTCTCAGTAGCATGCCTTCATAAATTCTTGTGAGTAATTACGTTTGACTACAGTTGCTGACTTTAATGAGTCAATTTAAATTGGCCGATTTGTTACACTCATCAGACTCAGCCATTACAACTACAATGGAACAGTCTAACCAGCTCAGCACAGATCAGAAAGAGCCAATCAATGACTTAAATCAAGAAAGTCACTTGGAGCCATTTCAAAGTGGCTTCAGATCCCAAAATCATCTGTGCAAAAAAGTACTTGCAAGTATAAAGTGCATAGTACAGTTGTGCCATGTATTAGAAGTTGCTGGAACGCTGTGTCCATAGTCAAGTGTGTTTTACATTACCATGGACTGTGAGCAGTGGTGGCTGGTGAAAGCTTTTGGTGGGGGGCACAGTCTGCAAATGATTTTAAAAAAAAAATCTGAAATAAGAATATGAATAACATCAGGCACAATTATTTACAGGAACACAATTTTTCGACCTTTGGAGGATATTCTAATCATAATATAATTTTTAAATTATGTTAAAACATTATACAGAATTACCAGAACTAAATTTCAAAGCCATTCGTCAAACTTTCAACAATATTTACAGGATCTGTACCAACTCAAAACATGCAACCATCCATCCATTATCTATACACCGCTTAATCCTCACGAGGGTCATGGGGGGGCTGGAGCCTAACCCAGTCAACTTAGGGTGAAGGCAGGTTCACCTGGACAGGTCACCAGTCTATCACAGGGCTACACTTAGAGACAGACAACCAAGCACACTCACAGTCACACCTACGGACAATTTAGAATCACCAATTAACCTCAGCATGTTTTTGGACTGTGTGGGAGGAAGCCGGAGAACCCGGAGAGAACCCATGCTGCACGGGGAGAACGTGCAAACTCCACGCAGAAAGATCCCGGTGCCCCCACCGGGACGCGACCCGGCGACCTTCTTGCTGCGAGGCAACAGTGCTACCAACTTTACCACCTTGCAGCCCTGTCCCGCATCCAGGAAGTGTAAAATCAGTAAACTCTCAGTAAAGACTAATATTATATCTGTTAATAATACAAATGTTGTTCATGTAGCAAAATAATTATATGGACAATATATGATTATACATTTTATTATTATTTTGTTATAATTAATTTAAATTTAATTTTACATTTGAGAGCTACTTTTTTTCTGGCGCCCTGTGCCCTGTATTCACCAGTCGCCACTGACTGAGAGGTACAAGAATGAAGCACTACCTCAAAAGCAGCACCTTAAGGCTCATTTGCTACAGAATCTTCAGCCAGAAGGTTGGCCTTGGATGCAGGAGGGCATTCAAACAAGACATGAAGAAATGATGAAGAAACAAGTCTTGAAAGCAAACAAATTTAGTTGAGCTGCACCAATTCTGTCAAGGAGTGGAAAGATCCAACCTGAAACTTACCAGAAGTTTGTGGACGACTACCAAACGCAACAAAGTGAAATGAAAATGGCCAAAAGAAGTTTAACCAAATATTAGCATTGCTGTATGTATATTTTTGAACAAGAAGAGTTTGTCATATTCCCAGAAGACCTATAATAAATCTATGACATAGCCAAAACGCGTGATTGCTTTCAATAACAAACACGTTTGTGTTTCAATTATTCTGTCACAGCAAATAAAGAATTATAGGAGTCAACTCCAGATTGTCATGATATACAGAGTGTTAGCTTTTGTTCACAGTTATATCACAGTTTATATGGAATATTTGACTAGACATTGATTTTTCTTTGCTTTGTATTGGTGTTTATTAAACATTCAATCACTATTCATTCATATTTCTATCCACGCTCCTGCAGCTGATGCATGCAGGGAGAAAACTTGAAATGGTAAATTCCCAACAAAGCACAGTTGTTGGATGAGCAGGCGGTTAGAATGGTTCGGTCACACACAGACTTATTAACACACTGACGGGCAGCTTAGAGTTTCCAGTTCACCTCAACTCCATGACTTCTGTAAGAAGAGAGAAGAGCTTCTGTCTGATTTAAGGCCCCTTAACACTGGGTGGTTTTGCAACGACTGATACATGAATTGAAAGTCAAAAGAGAAGCTGTGCAAACTGTGTAAAATCTGCTGATGACCCTGTGAGAAACATCCACCACTGTGGTGTCCCTCTGTGGTTGTTTTGTGTCTATGTCACTGTTTTACATGTTTTTTTTTTGACTAAAAACATATCGTGTGTCTTTGTAGTCATGTTTGTAAGCAATTTTGCCTTTTTCTATTTGGCTTTAATTTTTGTAGCTGCTTTTTGTGATTACAAACATGTTGTGTCTCTTTTAAAAAAATTTGGTGTCTGTGGTTATCCTGTTGTCTCTGAATATGTTCATACTAATAGCTGTCTGTGTTTATCTCTTTGTAGTCATTTTGTGTATTTGTAGAGGTGTTGTGTCACTTTAACCCCTCACCGCTCCCACGGCCCGCCGCCGGGACGTGACCACTTTCCAAACACATTACAGCCAGATGTGCGCATGCTCCACGACCAAGTTTCCCGACAACATACACATCAAATGAAAGCTCAGAGTCTCCTCCTCATATCTGTGTGCTTTCTCCAAACTGAGGCTTTTATTACGAGCGGCTCACAGAAAACAAGTGAGCGTCGTAGTGCTGAGAATATGTGTACAGTTTGAGCTATACAGTAAATATACAGTTTGCAGTGTTTGTTTTTAGTGTGAATTGTAAATATATATCTAAACTTGCCCATAACACTTATTTTGATATGGTCTTAGTATATCTTTTTATGAAAAATATATATTTTATTTAGTGTTTATGATTAAATATTAATTTCTATAACTAATAGTATGGCTCTGTGTCCGGATATGGATTCCTCTGGCTATAAGCTTTCAATAGAGCCCTCACTGATGTCTGTAGGTTCAAGCATTCAAAAGATATAGCACTTGTTCTTTACATGTTCAGTGGTGTCCAATTTGGATAGATGTGGATAAAATAAAAGTCCCTCAATAAAACGCATGAACATACCAGTATAAAAACTGGTGTCAGATTATGAGTTTTACAGATATTGTTTTCAGTTTTGAAATATGAGAGCAATACAAGTGTTTCTATTGGCACACAGTGTGTTTTAGTTCCCACCTCCTAATGCTGCTTTGTGCTCCTTTATTTTCAAGAAAAAACTTAGGCGAAGATCAAAAAAATATTTTTTTCTGTGATGATTGAAATAGAATAACGTTTTACTGGTAGCACCTGGAATGATTCTGATTGCTGTGGCTAAAACTAAGAGGTCAAAATTTATATACACTCCATAAGGGTCAGTAACAGCATTCATTTTAATTTGGAGATGTCATTTTTCAGGCGGCTGCACAGAAATGACCCGGAATGGTAAGGGGTTTAAATCATCAGAGTAATTCTGCTCGACCGTCTCTGGTTGGCTTCAATTTTTACATCATAAACTCAGCATGTTTGAAACGATATCTGTGACATTTCAGATTGATCGATGAAGTATTTTCTGAGATATTTTTTTTTCTAAATTGTCCTGTTGACTCACTGTTGCACACTTTGAAATTTGTGGCTTTGTTTGAACAACAATATCTCTTAAATGGTTTTTCAATAAGAAATGTCAGTGAAATCAACGGAGAAATAATGTAAAACTACAGCGGAAAGAAACTGTAATAATAAAAAAAAGTGAAGCAGTGTTTAGTTAACAGTCATATTTTGTTACAGTAACAATACAACACAGCCAAAGCTACAACATAACTGTTGAAATGTCTGTGAAATTAACAGGAAAATACTGTAAAATTAAGACATCATAAAAAAGTAATTACAAAAAACATGAAGCACTGTTTAATTCCAGACATGACTGACCTGGAGCGAACATGTCTACGCACTGCCGACAGTGAGGTCTTGCCTGACCCTCCAGAGGCAATGAAAAATATTCTAGAAGAGACCTTACAATCCATTGGGGTGGAGAACTATGATGACTTTCAGTCTATTGAGGAAGCCGATATGCTGTCTATGAAATGACCACAACTGAGGCGGGAGATGCTCTGGATTGTGGTCTTTGAGATGAAGCGAAAAAGTTCTTGCATAAGTCAAAGGATCTCTTCTGAAGTTGCAAAAAAGATGGTGGCAAAATATCCCAAGTCTCTGCAACATATAATAGAAGGAGACATGATTGGGACAGTCTATCACTCTCTAGTCAAGCAATTGCAATGTAGGGTAGACAATGTGAAACAATCTATAACCCCAAAAATAGGAAAACGAAAGCATTGCCTTGATGAATCTGACACAGATGAAGTCCCTCCAGAACACAGAGCAGCAATCCAGGGCATTTATGGGTGCATTAACTTGGATTTAAAATTTCTGACCCTCGGAGAGACTACAGAAAATCAGCTGAAGTAGCAAGAAAAAATTAAGATGGTTTCTCAGCAAACCGATATTAATGAAGAGGAAGTCAAACTTCTAATGAAATCATCTTTCTACATGCAGCGTAAACAAGTCAACCAGGGGGAAAAAAAATCCAGTCTCCTGGAAGAGTGGCCGTTGTGGTTTGGAGAACTGGGTCTGGCTGTCCACTTAAAGAACTCAACGGAATTTAACTTTAAGATACTTTCACACAGAATGTAGATCTGAAGGGAAAACTGCTCCTAACCTACATGAATGCTGTTGCTGTGTACAAGAGCAAGAAGTTCCTACAGGCTGTAACAGAGTTTAAAGGGATCCGAGGAGAGCTGAGTGGTTGCTCTGAAGATGTTAAAGGGATGGTGCTGCTTCTGCTGTCCCACTTTGATGACAAGGAAGATGCAATGTTTTGCTGTGTGGACGACTCATGCCCGGGAAAGAAAGTACTGTGGGAACTTAGCTGTAACTTCTATTAGCAAAAAAAGGACTAGAACTGGAGTCATTTAATAAAACGACTGTGCATTTACACGAACAACTTACGTACTTCATTTGTTGGTCTTATTGTGGCATTTTCAGCAACTCACTCAACAAAAACAAAAGAAGAAGAATCCTTTTTTTTTCTTTTCTTCTTCTCAACCTTATACAGGCCCCTGTAACTCCTAAAACAACACCGATGCCCCCTTGTGGACTACATAAAAATCCCTATGGCATAGTTTTTAGCTGTATGTCCCTTTCAACTCAAACATGAAGCACTATGTAAGTATATGAATTTAAGCTACAACATCCCCCTCATGAAAACAGTTCACACGATTAAGTCTCTAAAAGATACAGAAGTTGAACTGGTCTTCTTCATATTGTAATTTCTGGTGTGTGCACTGCACAGGATCTCACAAGTCCGTCTCTTCCTGGGAACAGTTTTTCAATTATCCCTGTTTCAATTATTGCCCTCCTTCAGAGATGCAGAATGTGAGGTCTTCCTTGTGTGGGTGGATCTCTGCCCCAGCAAGTACTCCCTTCTCCATCAAGTCAAGAACTGATTGAGCAGGTGCTGGCGATATTTCCATCTCTGAGTCAGCTCCTCTCTGCTGGAGTTGAAGGTTAGGGTGGCAGCACAAAGGGGTTTAGGTGGCAAGTACAAGAGCCGCTTCCCAAACAGGGAGTGGGCAGGTGTTAGAGGTTGAGATACTTCCGGCTCATTGTAGGCTAAGGTAAGTGGTCTTCAGTTAATTGCCGCCTCTACCTCTGCCAATAGAGAGCTCAGAGCTCCTCAAAACGCAATGAAGCTCTTTCCATCACCTTTCTCAAACAGGCTTTGACTGGATGGACCAGTCCCTCCCACCAAGCTGTTTGTTCGCCAATGTATTTCCACGTCATGCCCTTTTCAGAGAAATACTTCAACAGTTCTCACGTCTTAATAGCTCCCCAGAGCACTTTGAGATCCTGGTCAGCTCACTTAAATGTTCGGGCATTGTCTGAATACACAACTTTGCAGAGACCTCATCTCTGTCCTCATCTGCAATCGTTATTTGTAAGAAAGCCTTTGTGATGTCTGCCATGAATGCAACGGGATACAGCCTGAATCTCACCAATATGTTCAGGAAGTCAGGTTTAGGTTTGGTCCGGTGAGCAGACAGTCACTGAGAGATGGAGAGCTAACCTCATGTGAAGAAGCATCAAATAAAAATCTCAGTTTGGTTGTTGCCTTGTCCTCCTGGATTATAGCATGGCGAGGCAAGTAGTACTTCACATTGCTGTTCTCAGTTTCACCTGTGCTTATCATTTTTGGAACACTTTCACATATTCCTTGCTGCAGATAGTCCTTTATCACAACATTGTAACTCTTGAACAGTGTCACATCAGCTTTCAGTTTTCTTTTTAGTCCTTCAATTCTTTTCCGGGTTATTTTCAGATTGTCTGGAAGATCTGCTTTATTTTGTCTCCACGGTAACTTCACCTTGTAACACCCCTTGTCGTATGTGACTGACCTGTTGAAGTTTTGTTTGGCCTTGATGTCATCGGTTTGTTCCTCACCCTTGTACCAAAATTGCAAATATTAAACAGACTTTAGGACACAATTAAAAATGCATAAAGTGACATGTAAACCAAGAACATTCAGAATCAGAACAGAGACTGTATGACTATCAATAACCTTGTCAGTCTTTAGACCTGTACATTCAAAAAACAAATATCAAATGAAGTTTAATCTACTAACTACAAAAGTGCAACACTATTAAATATGCAGACCTTCAACACAACATTTTCTCTTGTCTTCTCATTTCAGAAGTCTCTATGGCCTGAATTTGCTTTGTAATTAGCATTTGGATGTGCTCCTTTGTCAGCCTTGCCCTCCTTGGGGTGCATATTAGTCCTGATGTACTGAAGACGCGCTCTGAGGCACAGCTGGAGGCAGCTATGCAAAGGTACTTGTTGGCAAAAAAGGCCAAGTGAGGCAAAGTATTGTGATTGGCTTTCCANGGGACCCTAGTTCCATTGTGGATTGGCTTTGGATGGAGCAAAGGTACATTAAATAACGTGTGAATTAATTTATTCAGCTGTCTGTTTAAACCACTGTCTAATGCTAAGTAGGAATATTTATATATATATAAATTCACCATATTGTCAAACTTCACTGCAACCCCGACTCCACCTGGATCCTACAAAGTGACACTATATGAATTCCTGAGGTGCGTCACCTCTGTGTTGAATATTTCATGAAGCTTTGACACCAGTGACAGTTGTGAGAGGCCATAGGAGGTCAGAGGGAGTGAAAACCAATATATCACACCGAAACTTCATTGGACACATTGTTTTGCGAAAAACAAAACAAGCACCACAATCCAACCATGTGTTTTTGATACGTCAACACATTGAACAGTCTATACAAGTCCTCTGTCACGACATCTGAGAAAGAATGGCTCAGGAAAATCCACGAACGCTCATATTTTCTTTTGATCCAATGCCTTAATTGAATTAATGCATTGTCCATTTCTATTACTGGCTAATGAAAAATAAGCCAGTAATAAATAATATTATACAGCTGCCTCAGATGATTGGATTGTCGTCTGAGCTCATTGCAGCATTACTGTTTACCGTAGCACAACTAAAAATATACTAGCTACGTATAATCACATTATAGCTCAACATGCTACTTTCCAACTAAACAGAGATCCACTGAAACGGGTTCGTATTAGGATGGATACATGTTTATCATTTGTGTTTTTTCAAATGCAAAAAAAACCTGTCCACTAATTAAAATGTTCATTATCTTCTCAAACATAGTAAATAATTAGACACGGATTCTCAAATTTACATTGGCTCATAATTCCATAATTAATTGTCCTTGTGTGTACACATGGACAATTAGCTATGGAGCTGTGAGATGTTGATTTGATGGTGTGTGTAGAACACCAGAACCCATCCACTGCTTCAATACACTGGCCTAATGTGTAAAAATATATTCAGAAACATACAGACGCGGCAATTACTGAAGACACTGCAGGTTGTTTATTTTAACTTAATGTAATTCTGAGTGATGTTGAGTTGAACACGTAATGAATGATGCATCACATTTATAAGCTGCATTTGAGGTAACAGTTCCAAACAAAACTTTTAACCCTTTCAGTTCTGTGGCATTTCTTGTTGCTCCTGTCACATTTTTACTCACTGTGGATTCTCTTTTGACTGCAATAAAAAATCTATTTAAACAGCACAACTGTGGCTAGAAAAGGGAGACTTCAAAATGTCCTTTTTGCAGTACATCACAGATAAAATGCAATATTTTTTATTTGTTTATTTATTTATTTTAATTTCCAAGTGCCCCCTGGTATTACCAATACTTGAAAAAATAAATAAAATGGGGGGGTTCCTTATACTCTAGATATTAAAGTATTTACATTTTTACAACCTCTACAAACTTGAACCGTAGAAAGATATTTTGCAAAGCTAAACTTATCTTCCAACAACTTGATCCTCTTGCTCGGTCTCATTTGTCGTTTCTTCTGAATAAACACAGAATGCAGTTCACATGAAGGTCTCTGAACTTTAGTCACATGNAAAGTCAGCTCATTTTTCAGCTTGTACTCAGGATCATCACGGTCTGTGGGTGTCGCTTCAGCTTCTTGAGGTGCATCTGGATGTTTCTTCCTCTCTCCCTGAATGTCCAACAGCAATCCCTTTAAGTCAATTTGTGTTGTTTTTGCTGGCTGGCCTAGACAAGACAAAAGCTGAAGACTTGGGATGCTCCTCATGCCATCAAAAAGATGCTGCTTCACCTCATCTTCAAGTCTGGGAAAGGTATGCTTAATACATGGGTCAAGGAAAGTAGCTGTGTTTAATGGCAACTGTAGGTCCCTATCCTGGTATCTGTTTTTGAGATCTTTGGCTTCACCTGCCTTTTCAGGGTGGTGTCGCTGTCTACAACAGTTAAAACTGAGAAAATCTTCCAGCACAGAGGGAGCACAGAGGACAGATTGGTGTGCTTTTCACCACTGAGAGCATCAGTGAATGCGCTCAATGGGCCAAGCACTTTATTTACAGTCTCTAAAACTGTAATGTCTGTATCTTTAGGCATGAGGTGCCACTTTTTCCAATCTTCTGCTAGAACATCACAAACTGCTTGTTGCTGTTCCAAGAATCGGTCTACCATTTCTAAAGATGAGCCCCAGTGTGTGGGCTCATCATGAATGAGCCTGTGTTCAACTAACTGCGACTCGTTTTGTTTTTTATACAGCAGTCTATTCATTTTGGGGGCCCTGCTGAAGGCTGACACCGTCTTTCTAAGTCTGGATAATGCCACAGAGACACACTCTACCTCTAAGCCAGGTTTGGTTGTGACCAAAGCAAGGGATCCATGTAAAGTCCTGCTCAAATGCCTTTTCATTATTAGATGCATTGTCAGTTGTAATGCCTGCCATTAGGTTAAGATTCAGCTTCCAAGTGTCTTGTATGATCTCTTCAAATACCTTCCTAATGTTTTTACCTGTGTGGTTTGGGTGAAGTCCCACATAGCCCAAGCACCAGCACATCATTTCCCAGGATTCAGTGATTAATTGCGGAATCACAGCCATAAAAGATTCTGATGCTCTACTGGTCCACAGGTCAGTGGTGCACAAGTAGAATGGTTTTCCCTCAAACTGCCTCATTATGACTTCTTTGACGCTGTTGTACAGAACAGGGACTTCACTGTACATGAAGTGATTTCGGGATGGGAGGCTTTACCTAGGATTGAGATTCATAACAAGCTGTTTGAAGACAGGCTTTTCAATGCAGTAGATGGGTATTTGATCCATACATATGCATTCTGCAACAAGCCTGTTCAGTTTCTGTGCCTCTACTGACTTGGGCCTATATTTCCGTTGCTGATTAAATAAAGTAAGTAATGTAGGCTGGAGTGATTGCTTTTTGCTTGTCAAAGGTTGGTCTTCTTCAGCTTCAGTTTGGCACTGAAAGAAAAATCCTTTGTACAAAATTACAAATCATGATGTCACGTAAAACTGAAAGCCCTGATTGCACCAACAACTTAAGCTTACTCACCTTTCTATCCTGGGTTTAACATGAACTCATGTAGAAAATGTTAAGTGCATTTGTGGTGGAAGTCAACTTTTACATTTTCCACATGTGCTTGCTAAAAGCCTCATAGTGGTAATAACACGTTTTACATGTACGATGGGGAAAAATACACTTAAAGAGCCGCTATAGAGCCGCTTCTATTCTCTATTCTTTATTTATCTATTTAGTCTCCCTTTTCTTTCTCTCTTTTTCGTCTTTAGGATACAAATTTCTGTTGCACAATATTTTTTGTTACTGTAAACTCTATAGGTTGGTCAAAGTGGCTTTAAAAGGCTTTTTTCTCTCCTTTAACCTCTGAAGAGCCAAGTTCTTGCTTGACATGCATTTTTTTCATTTCTCTTTGCTCTTTGGGCTTATTGGAACCTGATAAGTATGAAAACTAAGTATCATCATAAGAGGCTAAACCTGCACATACAGTGATTGTTATTTTTTCTTTTCTGTTTGGACGATACTGCTGTTCTGCAAAGAGGTTCATGCTAAGTATTGATCATTGTACACAGCAGCGTGTCCTCCTTCATTGCTGCCCTGCGCATGATGTTTGCAAGCTACTATTGCTTCAACATTCATCACCCATCAGAGCTGGCTTTAACGCTGGAGTTGCTGCAAAGGTGCAGCTTTTTAGATTATTTTTATTCATGGCTCTTTCTATTGCCCCCTCTTTTCTTTTCCCTTCACCTGAATGCCCGAGTCCCTACCTTAATTAGGATCAGAAGTGGCATGATGTCTGTAGTGGGCTGCAAGATGGCGCAGTTGGTAGCACTGTTGCCTTGCATCAAGAAGGTTGCGTCCCGGTGGGGGGCACCGGAATCTTTCTGTGTGGAGTTTGCATGTTCTCCCCGTGCAGCGTGGGTTCTCCACAGTCCAAAAACATGTTGAGGTTAATTGGTGATTGTAAATTGTCCGTAGGTGTGAATGTGATTGTGATGGTTGTCTGTCTCTAAGTGTAGCCCTGTGATAGACTGGTGACCTGTCCAGGGTGTCCCCTGTCTTCACCCTAAGTCGGCTGGGATAGGCTCCAGCACCCCCACGACCCTCATGACGATTAAGCGGTGTATAGATAATGGATGGATGGATGTCTGTAGCGTCCTCGTGCAGTGTGTTGGAACTCTGACTAAACACCAAGTTAAACCGAAGCCAATGAACACAGAGTCAGCAAGATGGACCATTTCCTGTCACACTTCCTCATTAACAGTTGGTGAAAACTGCAAACAAAACAATACAAATTGTGAGTGTCTGTGTTTTAATTTAATATTGCATTGTAAGTGACTTCAAACATGACATTACATTACTCTATGCACTTTGAATAACAGTCACACTGACCACGAGCGTGCTTTTGTTGCTTGTAAGTAAATGTCGACAAACTCCATTTTTTAAATCTCTCATCCAATATTGTTTTTAACAAAGTATCACTATTTATATTTTTAGTATCCTGAACATCACATATATGAACTTACAGCATTGCATCTATGATGAATTTTAGCAGATGGCAGCGGATTATATTCAGAGCATGCTCAACATGTCTGCCTTGCGTTCTGAAGAACAAGGATGAGAAAGTACACAGGAAGTGACCTAACAGGACTTTAACAGTTATTTAAACATTCTTTAACTGCAATTAGTAAAGGTGAATTATTTAAGGAACACAATCTGTGAAAAATTAAACCTTAGTGGCAGCACAATGTCTGAATCTGGATTAAACTCAGTAAGCTTATGACGTTTTTGAAGATTTGTTTCATCTTATTGGTTCAGTTCATGAAGCCTGAGAAATGAAAGTTTTAGACTCCATTGCTACTTTGTGTGCAAAAGCTTGTTTGAAGATATTGGTTGATTTGTTCTAATATGAAAATGCAAAAACCCTTAACCCCCCTGTTGTGATTGGGTCAAGGGAGGAAGAAAAAGGAAGGAAGGAAAAAAGGATGTAGGGAAGGAAGGGAAAAAAAATGTAGGGAGGGAGGGTATGAGGCATAAAGGGACAAAATGAAGGGAGGAAAGAGAGGGAAGAAAGGAAAGGCTGGAGAGAAGAAAGAGGGACTGGGGAAGGAAAGGGGAGAAGGAAGGAAGGAAAGAAAGTGGAAAGGAGGAGGGAGGGATGAAAGAAGGGAGGAAAGGGGGCAGAGGGGAAGAAGGAACGGAGGAAAGTCGAGAGGATAGAAGGGGTGAATGAAGGAACAATCAGAGGACAGCAGGAGAGTTGTCCAAATATGTACACTGAAAAATGACATGTTCACTGCCTTAAAGTAAATAAATTCTTGGAAAGGCAAGTTATTGGATTTGTGTGTACATATATATGTGTGTGTGTGTGTGTGTGTGTGTGTGTGTGTGTGTGTTTGAAGTCACGACTGTATATATATGTACTTAAATCTTTCTATACAATTACTCTAAAGGTAAATCTACTCTTGTTTTCCAGCTTTAGATTTTAAATCTCTCTACACTGGGTTACATTCTTCACATATCGGTTTAAAATCAAGCAATAAGGACGGCACAGTTTTAAATGAAATATTCTAACATGCAAAATACATTGCATTATGTGCAGTATTTGGATAACATTTGAGTTTTCCAGTGAAATTGGATCGGGTTCAATGAGCGATGAATGTTTAGTAAAGCTGTTTCCGTTTTTACTGCATATTTAACAGAATTACTCTGGTAGCCAAGCAGCCAGTTTTTTCCAGTGAAAACAAAGGGATTTTTTAAAAACTAAAATATTTCAGTAGCACCATGGTTTTGTTAATTTAGCAGAAAAGGGCTGTTGAATTTACAGGTTGACAATTTCGTTTTTGAACTACAACAGATTTAAACTGTAAAATTTACACTTTGTTTTGTAAAGTAGTTTACATTTTTGCTGAATTTTTTTTTGCAAAATTCCTTTGACAACCAAGCTGCCCTTTTTGTGTGAAAACAACAGTATTTCTTTCTTTCTTTCTTTCTTTCTTTCTTTTTTTTTTTTTTTACAGTGCAGGCTTTGGTCCAGGAGCTCATACACCCATAGGTCCCTGGGCCTCTGCCTGGTAGGTTTCATCAGTAATTCATTCATGGAAGAAGAAGTGCTCTTTTAGTTTTAAGAGTGTGGATTTGACTCAGTTCAGACACAAGTTATTGTCATATTAGCAGTTTAGAGTCAATACTCATTTCTGCATCATAAAACAACAACAACAAAAAAAAAAACAGTAAAAGAGTTTCATAACGAGAAGTTTAGAATAATCTTCTGTCCAGTCCAGGTTGTGTAATGACGGCAGCTTTCCAATGCGTCTGTCTGTGTTTGCATGTTTGTTTTTCCATCTCTGGCGTATCATCCTTGCGGAAGGAAAGATATGTCATCTCTTGAAATGAGTTTCTGTTGACTTACTTCTTTACTTCTCCTCTATTACTCTCGGTGCATCAACTCCAGGCATTGCCATTTCTGTTCCTTGAAACTGAAATGGAAAACACTTTGTGTTCACTATGAATTTATTTCAGGCCTTGCCAGTTATTCTGTTGACTCCGTGAAGTGAACACTCCCATTTTCTTGCTTCTCTATTTTATGGATGTTACCTTGAAATTCTGTTCTTTCTAATGAGTGATTTCATAGAATATTGGAGGGTACATGTTTACCACTTGACTGGAACTAGAACTGTAAAGACAGAGCGCTTCCTTTCTATCGCACTATAAAAATCAAGACACCAAGACAATTCAATGACTTGTGCCAATAGCACTATTTGTTCCCCAGAAAACAATGACGATGTGTAATTCAATTTACTTTTATTTATATGGTGTCATTTCACAAAATAACTCATCTGGCTCTGGAGCCAGAGATACCTGCAGAGAGGTACATTAGAGAGACGACAGAGTGGACAAAGCACAAACTTTAGGAGAGGGAAGACACAAAGTAAATGACATGCAGTGATGGGGTAAATACATGGAGAGAGAAATAAAGGGGAGTAGAGCTGTGTGTGCAGTCATTTTATTTGTGCAGTTTTTAATTATCAATGTGGCTTTAAATACAAGCTGTGCAGCATCTGAACAGTCTTTACAGAAGAAAATATGTAGGTTGTGGATTTGGGCCATTGTCACTGTCAGGTGATGTAAATGCATGTTGGGGTAGAAGGACTCTCCAGGACAGCTCTGATGATGTGACACAAACACAAGCAGTACGCAGATTGAGAGTGTGTCCACGCTAAGCTGGATACATTTGTACACATAAACTGGACTTAATTTAGTTGAATAATATTATGATTATAAATTAATAAATAAATTACGTTATCACCACAGTGCAGAAGCTGGTAACTATACTGTGTTTATGAATTGTAATGAAATCACAGTTTCAAACTTGTGAAACTGCTTGACAAAAAAAAAAAAAATGTGAATAAGACCAACGATACCAAGTATTGGAGCACAGGTGACCGAGTGGAGACTGGACTCTTTGCAGAGCAATTGGCTGTGTGGCAGCCAAGTTAAAAGGACGAATTTCTGCCCTTTGATTTTCTCTTTGATCATACATCTTTTATGCCCATACAGGCATTTGTGTGCTGCATGTTGAGATTGCACTTCACTGAATGTACCAAAG
Organism: Stegastes partitus; assembly: GCF_000690725.1. Classification (NCBI taxonomy): domain Eukaryota; kingdom Metazoa; phylum Chordata; class Actinopteri; family Pomacentridae; genus Stegastes; species Stegastes partitus. The sequence goes on along the minus strand of NW_007578566.1, from coordinate 171,571 downwards.
AGAGAGAAAAAATGGGATGATGTGCATATCACATGCATGTCTGAGAGTCAGCATTCATACATTTCAATTACAACATGCTTCGATAAGCAAAAGGCTTAAAGAATAGCCAAATGAATATCATGTTTTGCATAGTTTTCCCAGTGAAGAAGTTGAAAAGTTGACGAAATACACTGAGTACTTTAGTAGGAACACCCAACACCCTGAACGTAAGCAAAGGAGGAGGACGAGAGCTGGGATCCATGCTAGGCTAAGGGTTAACCCCTCCAGACCAGCAGGATGATTGTTGCTACCCTCCAATGTCTGCTCCCTCCACAACAAGCTGGACGAGCTACGTTTGCTGAGAGAAACCTGCAGAGAGTGGAGGGACTGCTGAGTGTTTGCTTTAACAGAAACATGGCTCCATGACAACATCCCAGATAGACATACAGCTGGAGGGGATGCAGACAGACAGACAGCTCTGGGCAGAATCTGCAGCTTCACCATCATCACACCATCCTGTGTGTCTTTGTGTCCCTGAAGACCTACCAGGACCTGAAGAGGTTCCCCATGTTCACTCAATGGCAGCGCGTATGGACGCAGCGCCCCCTTCAGGAGACAGCGAGAGTGAACGTTTAGTGTCTTGACTATCCCAGATGTTAATTCTG